>NC_036457.1:2814974-3114974 GCF_002775205.1 Xiphophorus maculatus
GGTGTCCAAATAATCATGTATATAAATGTTAAGATTTTATTTTATTTTTAAGACATATTTATACAAAAAATAGAAATAGGTTCACTTTAATTCATTTTGTTTTCTTTTTAGTAAAAAAAATCAGACTTTACTTACTAGCTTGACTTTACTAGCTCACAAACAGTGGAGGTTCTTCTCCAATAAAAACACAGCAGACGAAAATCTTCTTTCCCTGAAAGCTGGATTGGTCCTGACAGCCTCCCAGTGGAAACCCAGTGCAGTAATAGCTTCTGGAGTCCAGAAACACTTTGCTGTTTCATGATCTTGGTTTAGATCTTTGTAATCTAACAAAAAGAACTTGTCCTGACAGACAGGTAATTGGTTGAGCTTCACTGGTTTCCTGGTTTTGCTCCATCTGGCCTGGTGTTGTTTCAATTACAGCTGGCTGTGGCTGTTTTTCTTTGTTTCTATGTGTGTTAGCAGCTGTGCGTTAGTAACCAAACAGGATAAAGTGTCTTTGAATATGACTGTAAATAGCACTTTCTCTGTAAAATAAAATACAAAATGCTTTTACAGATGCATCAAATCCATGCCATAATTTTCTGCACACCAGGTCCCACTTAAACCTGGGAGCACAAGTTTGATTTACAAAAGGAAACGGCTTCCGATCATCTTTATTTTGTGCACAAACTGTTCAGTGCATTAGATTCTGTGTAAGCACACACATTTTATTAATATGAACTAAATGTTCATATTAATATGCACATATTGTGTGACAAAATGAGAAAAATACATATTTTAAAGGTGATAGCATGTGCAATACTGTAAAAAGTTAACGTTGTTGTTAAGTGTGTAAACTGGCTGACATTCCTTTGCTGACTGCTGAAACATTCAAAATGACTTGCAATAAAAGAGTAAAACCTGAGGCTACATCCTAACTATGAAGCTCTTAAACTGCATGTTTAATCACCAAAGGAAGCCGTTGTTTAAAGTTTCGTTTATTACTCAGGATTCTGTCAAGCATCTACAGGCTGAGTTTGTTTCAAACAGGAGGCTACCTGGCTCACAGCCTGGCCATCATGACCGATGCAGCCCACCTCCTCACCGACTTTGGGAGCATGATGGTGAGCCTGTTCTCCCTGTGGATCTCCTCCAGGCCGCCCACCAAAACCATGACCTTTGGCTGGCACAGATCAGGTCAGAATAATCTTTAATAGCTTTTAAAAAAAAATAATTTCATTGGAAATGGAGATGATGATGATTTTGACACACAGTAGGTGATAAGAATAAAGAGTGGAAGCAAAAAATACAACCGTAGGATTAAGTGCTGCTTTAGATATTAATGTAAAAAGAAATACAGTTGATATTCTTGAACTTTGAAAGAGGACTTACTTTATACATTTTGCAAAATGTGCAAAATTCACATTTTGACATTTTTGTGCTTCCATTTGTGTATCTACCGCTTCTAAAAACATCTTTTTGGCATCTTTTACTTAACATTTTTAGTGTCTGGAAAATGAGGCTTTTCCGGAACTACCTGTTACCTGGCAACCAAGGCAGAACTCTGCCTGTTACCTGGCAACCAAGGCAGAACTCTGCCTGTTACCTAGCAACCAATGTAGAACACTGGCATGTTTCGTGCCGCTGAATTTGCTGTACAATGGAAGCTGTAAAAGACAATTGTTTTGTTGTTGACTTACCAACCAGAAATAAGTCGCTGCATTCTTGTTGGTTGTGCAGGAGGCTCTTTTTCTGCTTTTCAAAGATGTACGGTTTTATAATTGCGCATCTGTTTGCAGCCATTTTAAACGTGTTGAGTTCCTGTTGAAGGAAGCATAACAGGTCACATTTAAATTAATTTACAGTATATTCCAGATTTTCCGTCTGAGGCAGACGCTTGCTGATCTGTAAAGTTTTGGGTTTTTGTGCAGTGAAGTGATCGGTTCCCGGTTCTGCTCTCCTCACAGAAATCCTGGGAGCGTTCATCTCCGTCATGTCCATCTGGATCGTTACAGGAGCGCTCGTCTACTTAGCCATCGAAAGGATTGTACGCAACGACTATGAGATCGAGGGCCATGTAATGCTGGTCACTTCTGGATTCGCCGTCATTGTAAATATTGTGTAAGTACTTGGTTGTTTAATAGCTTTAAGCCAAATATATTTTAAAAAACTGTTAAAACGTCACAAAATTCAGTTTTTTGTCTGTCTGCAGCTAATTGATTAATAGGAAGCAATTGAGTTTGTACATTTTTGTTTAATTTATTGTTTGTTTAAGTAATAATTTATACAATTTCAACAAAACAGACTATCTTCAGGACATTTTAATATAACAAATTTTCTCATAAAAATAACATAAAATCCAAACCATTTCTTACTTTTCATTATATTTTAACTTAATTTGGAAGATCACCGTATTTTTAAAATAAACCCGTCCAGCTTGTTTGATCTTGTTCAGGGTGAGCATTTTAAATGATTTATAACTTTCACTAATATGCATTTTTCAAGACAGATATTCAAATTTTGATGGAAGATGAAAATGTGTTAATGAGGATTACATTCCACTTTTATATATCAGCATGATGGTTATTTAGTATAATGTCTACAGAACTATAATACTCAGATAAGTTTGTTTTTTTCTCCAAAAATTACCAAAGTAAATTCAATTAAGTAAATGTAACTAGTTACAACCCAACTGTGGAACTAAATAGCCTTTTGTTCACCACATCTCTTCACTGCAAAAGTAATAAATAAACCAAATCACAGCTGAATTAGACATGATTTCACTAGCAGCAGATTTTTCTGTGTTTCTGCAGTATGGCCTACATCCTTCACCACTCCACCACCCTCCACCCTCATGGCAGAGGTTATCAGCAGATCGACGAGGACGGTCAGAGCCCCGTCAGTCACGGCCACTCCCACGCGCTCCTCGGTAGCCATGGCAACACGAGCGTCCGTGCCGCGTTCATCCACGTGCTTGGCGACCTGCTGCAGAGCATCGGCGTCACGGTGGCAGCGACCGTCATCTACTTTCGGGTCAGATGTAGATTCTTGTTAGGGTGAGACTGAAACGTCAGTTTGACCCTGTCGGCTCTTTAAAACATTTCCCTGTGATTTAAATTAAAGTTTCATGCATTAAAAGTTAATATTGTGCAAAAGATGTATAGTATTGCAACAAATTAGATGTTATGTGGCAAGAAAACAGCACGGAAAATCTCCAGAGCAGTATTTGTTTTCCTTTTCTTGCCTTCAGCGTGTTAATATCTAACGTCAGCAGGAAACGCCATCTGATGCGTTTTTCCTTTTTCTTTTTGTTCTCTCAGCCGGAATATAAAGTTGCAGATCCCATCTGTACATTCCTGTTCTCTATCTTCGTCCTTTTCACCACCCTCACCATCCTCAGAGACGTCTTCAGGATACTCATGGAAGGTAGAGGAACATGTTAGGAGACATAATCGCTTTTGAATTAGGAGACTGGACTGTCTGACTAAGTACCTGTCACATTTTTCTAGCCTTTAAAAATCCGAAGATGTATTTTTTTTATGCCACTAAAAGCGATAAATTAAGACAAAGCAAAAGGTTAACAAAACAGAAAAAGCAACTGAAAAGCAATTTTTTTTAAGACTTATTAATTGGACAATCTTTCAACTTTGGCAACTTATGTACAAAATTTTCTACTCAACTATGAAAATCTTGTGTTTGTATTTCTGGTCATTCTAGTCTTTTAAGTTTGATTTCTGTCTATCTTTCTGTTATTCATCAGTAGACTCTTCCTGAGTTCTATTAATTAAAACCTATTTTAATTAATCGCATTCTATCTTTTTTTTCTGCGTTTGCATCCTCAGTAATGACGTTATAAAACAATATTAAAGAAACTAAGAGCGAAGCAGCATTAAGCAGCTGCACGTTTATGTAGGACAAAGCCACAGCAGATGGTCAGATCCTGAGGAAGCAGTTAGACTGAAAATGTCTTCACACGTCGCTAAACCTTAAGACAAATAATCTAAAAGTTGATACTTCAACAAGAACATGCTGATGGTGCTGCAGTCAATTCAACAATAAAAAAAAAACAAATCTTGCAGTACACCGACTGTGAACAGTAGACGGTGAGGGAATCACAGTAATTAGGAGTCTGCTGTTTTTCAGGATCGCCTAAAGGAATCGAGTTCAACTCTGTGAAGGAAATGCTGCTGACTGTGAAAGCTGTGAAGTCTGTTCACTCTTTACACCTGTGGGCCCTGACTCTGGGACAGTCGCTGGTTTCTGTTCATCTGGCAATAGGTAGCAGAACACAGAACAAACACGTGAAAGTGAAACTAAAAGGAGAGAAATACGAATTTAAAGGGTTGGGAATATTGGGACTAATCAAAAACATGTATTATTTTTAACACACTTCTGACACAAAATACATGCACACCATTGCGAGACACGTACAACGGCGTACAAGAGCCACCATAAATGGACAAAAAGGTATAGATTTCTGTCAAAACAATCAGACATTTCTGATATTAATCTCAAAAATTGTCTAGACAAAACAAGAAAATATCTGAGCTTCAAAAGCTGGAAATGTGTGAGAAAAAAATCAGAAACTTTGAGATTAATCTCAGAAATAATTCCTTAAAATGAAATAATATTCAGTATCTTTTCACACTAACCAGTCCCTCCAGAATTTCATAATTTCTTTTGTGATTTTTTGCAATAAAAATCACTAATTTTGAAGATAATTTAGAAATATTTGCAAAAGAAATTGCACTTGTTTGATGGTTAATGTGACTTTTTGTTACGATGGCATATTAGGGCAATTGCATATAGGAATTAAAAAGGGAGGAGTCAATTTCCACTGAAAACTCACATTTTTATATTAATTTCAGAAAACTTTCTAGAAAAAACAAGGAGTTTCAAAAGTCTGAAAGTTTTGACTTTTGGAATTTTTTGAAATTTTCAAAAGTAATTAAATGAAAACATTTTGACTTTTGAAACTCAGAAATTTCTTTGCTTTATCTAGAAAATTCCTGAGATGAATTTCATATTTTTTTTCTGGTGGAAATGTTCTCCTTTATTTCTATCTACAATGTCCCTAATACACTGTCAGAGACACAAGTAAAATATTCTCACTGTTTCCGTTTCTCCATCAGAGGAAGTCGCCGACACTCAGTCGGTGCTTCAGGAGGCCACAGAGCTGCTCTCCAACAAGTTTGGTTTCCAGAACATCACCGTCCAGGTAGAGCTTCACTCTGAAGAGATGAGCCACTGCTCCCAGTGCCAGGACCCCAGGGACTGATATCCAGACTCGAATCAACTGGAAGGAACCCAAACGGACTTGGAACGACTCAAAGACACGCTCACAACATTTTCCACAGGTCGGGCTTCACTGCTGACAGTTGTGCCACATTCATCATGCAGCTTCCTGGTGAAGGAGTTGAACCGGTTTTTTTGGCAGATCAATGTGTTGAACAGAAAGTTACAAGAAATTGGACATCAAATTCATCCATGTGTTTGTAAAAGCATGCAGATCATGGTGATGGGGCTCCATGCTAACGTTGAAGGGCAGTGCTAAAGCTTATAGCTTCACAAAAGATGTGATGCATTTGCTTTTCACCTCATTAAAAAACAACAGTGGTGGGCGCAGCTAACTAAAAATACGCTAACCCTAAAGCAAAAGCGCTACCAAAACATTGTTTAGCAGTAGCTAATGAGAAAGCGCTAAACTTAACTGCTGCGTAAACAGTCTTCACTCACTAACTAAGCTAACCTAAAACTTCAACACAAATGTCAATTATTCAACTGAAAGTTTACAAAAAATTAGTGCTTTAGAATTTATTCCCAAAAAATTTATTTAGCAGAAACTAAGTGTGCTAAATATTTTCAAAGTTAGCAAAAATGCTAAACAGCTAAACAAAAAAACTATTATTAGTGCTTTAGTTAATTAGCATAAGTGTGCCTACCACTGCAAAACACTAATAATAAAGCATAGAAAGCATGCTTGCTCAAAATATCCCATAAGAAAAAAGAATTAGTAGAAAGAAAACAGTGAATAATTTTAACTAGCTGAGCTGTATGCATCGATTGAAAGTAAAGAATCTGCAGCTTTTATTGCATAAATCTACAAAAAACAACCTGTTAGTGTGAGAAACAGAATGTATTTTATCAAATATATAAAAATGTATGTAGTTCTTAATGATTGTCACTTTTCCACTGCCAACTCTGCAGACACAATGTTCTCGTCAATGGAAATCACTGCCTGATGATATTTATACACCATACATTGTTGGATTGGAGGTACCACTAATTTCCAGACTTTGATATGACATTAGTACTTTTTTCCTTTGCTTTGAATCATTGTAATAAGCTTTTATTGTTCCAGACAAATAAATCCCAGGAGATCTGCTTGTTCATTAGTAAAACCTGCTCTCAAATTTTGGAGAACACAGTGAAAAATATCTTTAGACGGTTTGTACTGATATTTTATTATCTACATACGTAGTTCCAACAGAAGCCATACAAAGTGCTGATTCCAAAGGTTATTTTTTTAATGCAGAGCAAAGTAGAGTAAAGAAAGAATTAGAAATAGAAAAGTTATTGGCAAAATAAACTCGTAACCAGAAGATGAACCTAAAACGTTATTCATCGCATGGAGCTTCTGATGACAGATTTACTCTGAATTAATTTGAATTTGACGTTTGAACACCAAGAGTCATCTACAAACAATAATGTCATCATGTCTGGTTTTGCCTGCTTTCTGCTGCAGATTGGACAAAATTTGCAAAGTCAAAAATCAATTTCAAAGCTCATAAATGTTTATTTACATTTGGCATTGTAATGGCAGTGACCAAAAATGAATCCAAAGTTTCTGTTAATGAGGAAGAAAAGCTTAAATCTGCTTATTGCTTACATGTGGTTGGTACCATATAATTAAAGATACCTTCCTGAGATCAATCACTGTGAATACTATCTATTTGAGGAAACTTTGCATATATGCACAGCTGTAACCATAGAACCAGTCCTTGGTCCCCAGCTTTTGCTAAGAGCATAGTTTTTTGGGTAATCATCACAGAATGTGTGTAAAAAAATTAAATATAAAGATTTTTATATAAACTATTCATTATTTAGAGAAGTGATGATCCCTTCTCTAAATCCCTCTCCAAGTTCCTAAATGTCTTTTTTGTCTAATATTTTCCTTAAATAACATTTGAAAATGTTGGGCTTCAGAATTTGATCTCTAGTACTTCTTAACATCTAAAATGTAGCATTTCAGGAGAGATTATAAGCTAATTTAGGTTATTTTAGTGGCAATTCGTAATCAATTTAGTTCAAATTTGACAATTAATTAAGTTACAGCAATGAAAAGTTTAAAAGCCTGATATTTACTAATACTCTGGAGTTCATTGAACTATAAAGGGAAAGGAGTGAAAACTAAAGAAGAATCAAAAAAGAATGGATTCTGTCAAAAAACTCCAAAAGGTTATTTCTAAACTCAGAAATGTGTTAGAAAAAAATAAGAAAATTTCTGACTTTAAAAAGACAAAGATTTGCAGAAAAAAATAAATAAATTCTGAGATTAAGCTCAGAGATTTTCTAGAAAAACAAGATTTATGAGTTTGAGAAGTTGAAATCTTTGACTTTTCAAACTTAGAAATTTCCTTGTTTTTTCTGCAAAAAAAAATCATAATCTGATTTTCTTCTTTTTTAATTTTTCAAACTGAGAAATTTTCATGTTTTTTTCTGTCAAATTTTGGAGGTTTTTTTGACAGAAACTTACTGCTCCTTTTTAGTTTTTGTCTGTCCTGATACGCTGTGGTAGCATCCAGTCGGCTCCCATGAGGTCGGAGGGCAGAAATGATTTAGTTCTGCAAACGGACAATTAATTTCAGCTTCACACCAACATTCATCTCAGCCATCGCTCATCGCTCCAGCATTCATCCATCTACAAAATGCTCCTTCATCCTGTGAGCTTTTATCTGCTCTTTGTCTCTGCACCTCACTATGTTTGTCACTTCATATGTAACTAGTTCTGTGAAGGAGGAGCAGAACGGAGAACTCTGAATGCCTTATCTTCCTCCAAGTTTCCTGCGTTTTTTAATACAAGAAATGATTAATGCAGTGGTTTTGATCTTGAGAGAAAATAATAAAATTGGTACAATTTTCATTGTAGTTGTGACAAAGTTGAAAGAGTTTTACTAGTTTGTTGTAACACAGAGAAACAACAATAGTCTAAATAGACCCAAAAGTAGGAATTGTGTAAATTTTGATAAATTTATCCTGCCGTATAAATCAAACAGCTCGGCAGGACTGTTGCATCGAACACATTTTGAAGTATCGCGTCGGATAAAAGTTGATCAAAGCATCAACATTCAAAGTAGCGTCCGTAATTTTGCAAAAAAAGGTTTTTACGCTGGCTTGAGGTGCTTTTTGGCTTTTCTGAAATGAGTTAACCCTCCTGTTGTCCTCAGGCCAAAATGACCCGCCACTGTGTTAAAACCCCCCCAAAAATCCACTAAATGTTATTTTTTTAACTTGAGATTTTAAGACTTTTCCTAGATTGGCCAAAACAATAGAAAAAGTTAAATGTTGCTTTTATTCACATTTCCATGTAAGCTGTACAAAAGGAAGGTACAAAGATGGTCTTCGGGTCAAAATGACCCATGAGGCAAATAGAGTTGAAATCAAGGTCACAGAGTTATTTACAAACCACAGAATGTTACAAAGTTTTAGATGTGTCTCAGATCAATCAGTAGCAGAAGTAAACAAGGCAAATCAGGTGGTGTTCTCGCAGACTTCAGAAGACCACCTGTTATTTCCAGAGGTTATAAAGGTCCTGCATAACAGGACCCTGAATTGTGTCTGTGCTGAAGCCATGAGTGTGCGTTACAACGCTGAAGAGGCTTTAGAGGTGATTTTCTCACATGTCCAGCAAGACAACTCTGATTCAGAAGAGGAAGTAGAGGATGTATCTGAAGAAGAAGATGGAGAGGAATACAACCCAGAGCATGATGAATCATCTTCAGAAGAAGAAGAAAACCCTGAAGCTGAAAGTGAGACTTTCCTTTCAAAAAATGGCAAAATAACATGGTCCTCAGCGGCATATGACCAACACGGCAGGCATGCAGAACACAACATTATAAAGATGACATTATAAAGGTCTTCTCCTCAAAGTTTGCCTTCACGCCCACCACCACTCTAGTTTCCTACCTCCCAAAGAAAAACAAGAATGTAGTTCTTCTGAGCACACTGCGCAAAAACGGCGACATTAGTGATCGTGAGGACAGGAAGCCAATCATCATCCTGGAATACAACCACAACAAAGGAGATGTGGACAACCTAGATAAGGTGATTGGAACATATAGCTCCAGAAGAATGACTGCCCGCTGGCCCCTGGTCATCTTCCACAACATCATTGATGTGTCCTCCTACAATGCCTTTGTGATTTGGAGAGAGATCAACCCAACCTGGATGCCTCATAAGCATAACAAAAGGAGAGTGTTCCTGGAGCACTTAGGAAAGGCAATCGGAACTCCACTCATTGAAAGAAGGAAGCACATTCCCCGCACAGAAGCCTCAGCAGCAGTTGTGAAAACTATTCAGAGTGCAGCAGCTCCTGATCAACCTGAGGATCCATCTACCACAGCCACTTCCCCAGCTAGGGCAAGTAAGAGGAAGAGATGTCAGTTCTGCCCTCAAAAGAAGGACTGTAAAACACGTACTGTGTGCTGCAGGTGTAAGAAATATATCTGCAAAGGCTGTGCGCTTGCATACTGCCCTACATGTGCTAATTAGTTGAATGGGTTATTTTTCAAATTTTTGTATTGTACATTCTCTTAAATTGTTCACTGGAGAAAAGTAAAAGAAAATGAGTCATTGAGATGAATAAAAATGCATTCGAAACTCCTTTTTGCACATTTTTTTCTTTTCTTAAGCTATAGAAATTCAAGTGGAAAGGGAAAACTCAAGTATTCACACATTTTGTGGTGAATTACAATATACAAGATGAAATTTGGTGTTTAAAATTCAATTAAGCTGCTTATATTGGGGGTTTAGCGAAGACGGGTCATTTTGACCCAGAGGACACAGGGTGTATACAGAAAATGAGGTCAACACGAGGGTTAAAGAAAAGAAGGAAACTCATTTATCATATCGGTTTTGATGCAGCAAAGGCTCCCATCCACCAGAGGGTTTGTGTCTTACCAGAGGCATGAAACTTGGAAAAATTTCAAACTCCAAATCTCTATTTCTACATTTTTCTGAGATGTGCGGCCCATGCTAGTTTGCAAACTCTACATCTTGTTTGTTCCATGCATAGCGTCAAATTTTGCAGGGACTGTTTGTTTCGCACCAAATCAGGAGACGGAAACATGTCTAATTAGCATTTCCTTTTTGTGACATTTAAAAATGTTGCTCCAAATTCGCATGACAATTGGATGAACAGTTCCCAAGACTCTTTAAACCTCAAGAGAATTACAAACCACAAAACAATTATTTTATTAAATTTAAGTTTGCTCTTGTAGAAGCTAATGCGCTAATCAAAAAATAATTAGTGCGCTAGCATAAGTGTGCCCACTACTGTCAGTTTGTTTAAAAAAAACACAATACCTACATAATACTCATGATCTGCACTGAGTAACACTTTCAATTTAAATGTAAGCCGTTAGATGTTGATGTTTCGCACAAGTGTTGCACCTTGTGAACATTTTGTTCATTGCAAACGCTTGCATGGTTGTTCGCTGTTATTGAAGTACGCTGAAGTTTTTCTTGTTCAACTGCCAGTCAGAATATTTCAGCACATGTGGAGGATTAACTAAAGCATAAAATCTTTACAATTCATCGTTTTATTTTCAAAAATAAATGTATATTTGTTTTCTTTTTAAAATTATGGTATATATGTACAAAACAGCTATGAAGAATTAAAAATGACACTGGATTTCATAGATAACAATGTATGAAAAGTTTTATATCCATGCATAGTAAAGGTTCTGGTGCAGCTTTACTGTCTGAAAAAGTTTCTTATTGAAGAAAAAAAAGCACTTTGGGTCTGTTTGCTATGGAAGTTTACTGTCTGTTTTTGTGCTGTTGCTGTTTGTGGCGATTATGCTCCGCCTGCGTGTTGTAAATATGTCAAAAACGTATTTTCAGTGTATAATTTTGTGCATACATGTGTAAATAATTTTCTGTTCCTTGTACAATCGACCTTCCTGAAATCTGGCGAAATGGCATAAAACATGTCATAACTGTGAAGTTTCCTGTTTCATTTTTATGTGCAGAAAAAGTTTTGTAAAGTGGAATAAAACGGTGGATATGACGAACGGAGGTTGCTTTGTTTCTGTTTTGAGATTAAACCTGCTGTTTTTGTGAGGAGAAAATATTTTTTTTAGTCAGTAGTTTATATAAAAAAGCTTTATTATAAGCAGCATTTCAAAAATACCAGTAGAAATAGAATTGATGAACAGCTTTACATATTTATAATTAGAAATTAAGATTAAAATAAATCTGTAAAAATACAAACATCAGCCCTGAGCTTTTGGCTCAAGATAAAATTAGCTGCAAGTGAAAACCTACTTTCAAGTTGATGTTTCTGTACAACTCATAATAACTGGAATATAAAAGTATTCACATATTCCATAGTAACACCCCACAGGAAAAACAACATTCCAAAATAAAATACACGTTTTTGCTAAAAAAAAAACAAAAGTGGACAAAAGGCACTTAGCTGCAGGCTGGCGGCGTTTTTATAACGAAACTGACTGAAACCGTCGTCTGAATTACTGTCAACATCGGGAGCCCAAAAACATTTGTCTTTGTTGATGTGACAGGGCAACAAACTGATTGTTTTTTGAGTTTAGAGTTATGATTTCTGCTGCTTGTGTGAAGAGTTAGTTTAAAATAAACACCAAAAAATGTTTAAGATTCTTTGATTTCAGCCATGACCTTTAAATTCTGTACTTGTGTTCATCTGCTTTGGTTGGGAGAGGATTACTCTCAACTGAAAATTCTTACTTTTTTCTCAGAATTTCAGAATTCTGACTTTAATCTTCTGAGATGTTTTAAAAAGTCAGAAGTATAAGAAAAAGGTAAAACTTCTGAGGAACAGACATAATTGTGAGAAAATGATAGAATTCTGAGATTAAAGTCAAAATTATAGAATTCTGAGAGAAGAAAAAAAACTAAATTCTGAGACAAAAATCAGGTGTTTTATTCTTTCTTCTGTCTCTAATCCTCCTCTGTTGTTTTTACCTGTAATTTGTAGTCATGTATTTATGTAGCTTGGGACATTTTTTGCAAACTGATTCATAACATTCACACATGCATTTAAAACCAGACCAGATTTATTTGAGGTTTTGTTGTGGATCCAGGATTGGCTGATGTAATGTTTCACCCTGTGGCAGTGCAGTGAGGTAAACTGTGTTGCTCTCGCTGCTCCGCTGCCGTCTGGACGCCGCCGCTGCGGTTCTGGACCGAGTACAGAACGCTGAACTGGGCCTGATGATTACTGATCATAGTCTTGACTTGTGGGGTGATGAAAGTCCTCGCACAGTGGAGCCTCACCAGGCCCGTCTGACCTGCAGAACCAACCCACACATGGCTGCTCATGTTCGGGTTGAACCGGGCCTGGAGAGGAGAGTGAAGACAACAGCAAATGTTCTTAAAAGGAACCAAAATGGACTGAATCATTTGGTTGAAGACACAAATCTCCATAGTTTCTCAGTAGAATCAAAACACGCTGAGGGGGTCAAAATATAAACCCTCGTATGCACAAATGTACTTTACTTTATCAAATTACTTTTTTAATTCATCTACTTATTTTCTTCCATCCCTAATTATTTACCTTACTGCTCATTTCTTTTTTTAGTTCTTTTCTTAGTAATGTAACAATTTATTTATTATTTCCTTCCATCCATGCTTCCCTGTTTAATTATTTAAGCTTTTGTCATCATTTGTCTGCACTGTAGGCACTTTAAAAAAAAGGCTGATGTCTCAGTGTGAGTTAAACCTTCAACCTGTTTTCAGGCTAAACTTTCATTATATTTATAGTAAATCCTTCTTCTTTAAGTAAACACACTGTTATTTATGACTTTTCTCCCCTGTGAATGACTCAGCCGTCGCTCTAAGGAAGTGAATAAAACGCCTCACTTATAAATCCTCCTAGTGGTTTTAACTTTTGCTTTCTTTCTTTCACTGCTGACTCATTCTTAACCATTTATTCCCTTCAGATGAAAAAAGAACAAACTGGTGAAACGCTGTGAGGGATTTTTTGACCCATAAAGTGTCCGTCGATCACTTCACCCCGAAGGGCAAAGCCGCTCCTTGGACTCTGCCTCTTAAAATTAAACACATCATATCCTCAAATGGCCGCTCTCCATCTCCCCCTCCTTCCTCCTGCTGGGAGTGACATTTTTCTCATTTTCCACATCATTACATTTGGCCTGACTTTATAGCTGCCCATCAGAGAAGGAGGCAGATCCCACCTTTGATTTCTTTCTCTCTCATTCTGGCACTTATCTGTTCATTTCCTCCCTATATGTGCTGCAGAATGAGTGTGAAAAGACAGATAAAGTGCTGTAAACGCACCTTGTAGAGTGCAGCCAGCGGCATGTCATCCAGGTTCATAACTGCTGTTACTTCTGTGCTCCGCATGTGTTTCCACAAAGCGTGCTTATTGAGTCCTGTAAGGCGTTGCTGGAAGTCAAAGGGACGAATATTAGCACAAAATATTCAAATAATGGAAACAATAAACTGCTTTACTCCAACAGTACGAGTTTCTAAACTCTTCAGGCGGTTTGCATGAACAATTAATGTTCTCAGTTCTCCTGCAGTTAGCTTGGACTAACTAAGCTAACAACAAGGCTATTGATGTCACTGCACTGCAAAATCACAAAATCTTACAAAGTATTTTAGATCTATTATCTACTACAAATATCTTCGTACACTTGAAGAAAAAACAAAACTAACTTTCAAGTTACAAAAGCTTGTTTTAAGTCAGTAATTCCTTAATATCGAAGAAAAAGTTCTTATTCCACTCAGAAGTCAAGTCCATGCTCCTGCAAATCGTATATAGGAACATGTCGACTCTTTACTGTAATCTTCAACCATAGATTAATATGCAAACGTTTGTCTTTGCACAAAGCTTTTCTTAATTGTCCAAATATTGAATATATTTGTAAAGAAACTGCACACATATGACTAATTAGGTAACAATCTGGCAGTTAAAACCAAAAACTGGATGCAAGAAAACATTTTACTAAAATCTTCTACAGTTGTAGATTTGAGAAAATAAAAATATCACTTTATAAAAAGTTTTCAAATCTGATTCAAATGACTTTTACTCACTTTGTTATTTTTGCTGGTTTTAATCAATAAACATTACTATTGTGATAAAAAGACCACCAACCTACCATATCCAAGTCTTTAAAGTGCAGGTAGTATTTCTTAACAGCCTGTTTGTACGTCTGAAACTGCCGGTGAAGACCAGAATCTCCTCCAACTCTTCCTCCCTCGTCTTCATCGTTTATTGGTTTTTCTGTCTCTCCTGCTTCTTGTCCTTCCTCTTCCTCAACTTTATTTTGTCCTTCTTGTGCTTCATAAGGCTCCTTAGATGTGATGTAGGCAGGCTGAGGGAAAATAATTAATAAAACAAACTTTCTACACCTTTAAAACTGAAAAATCAATCAAAAATCAAAATGGAAAAATTGTTTTTTTCTAGAACTTACAAAACGTCTCAAGGATGTTCTCTTGACAGAGCAGTTGGGCAGCGGTAAGATGGAGAGAATCAGATCGCCGAGTGTATCTGATGACATCACGGTGTGCAGCCAATCAGAGTAAGACAAGGACTGCGGCGACACAAACAGACCAATCCACAGTCATGAAGTTCAGGTTTAAATTGAAGAAATAAAATATCCTGAACTGAACAGTTCTGTACCAACAGATGTGCTTAGTTTTTATAAAATAAATTAAATATTGTCAAACAAATGTCACCAGGCTCTTTACTATGCAAAGCATTCTGGGTAGATGACATATGTTAGAAGCTAAGTCGCTAGCTTCGTCCAACCAGAACAGCAATTCATATGGAATAAAGTTCAGCTCCTTTAATTTGATCCGAAGTGCGAAGAAATAAAGTGCAATGCAGAAAAAACTGGGACAATGAAAGAGCTCCAATTTTTAACTCAACCTGTTTACTGTTAGAATAGGCATGAAAACATTTTATCAGATATATTAGAATGACGTTTTACAAAGACTTAAAGAGGGGTTATTATGCAAAATAGATTTTTTTGAGCTTTACATCAAGATGCTTTGTCTTCCTATTTGATTTGATTTTGTGTTAGCTCATGCTAACAGCATTAGCTCTTGCTAATATAGTAAACAGCATATCACAAAACGATCACGTTTGTCTGTTTCAACAGATATTTTATGTACATCGGCTCATGAAACCATTTGGGCCTCAACCCAGACGTTTTGTTCGCTTCTTGTGTTGTTTATACCCTTATGTTCACAAACAAACAGTGAGCGCTGTAGGCCGAAAATATAGCAAACATGAGTTTTCATGAATCACAAACAACAACTTTGAGTTTAATAGGAAGATTACAACATATTTAGGTCAACATGTTGAACTAGTCATGGTTCCCTTTAAGAGCAGTCAATAAAATG
The DNA here is from genome assembly GCF_002775205.1 of Xiphophorus maculatus. Lineage (NCBI taxonomy): Eukaryota > Metazoa > Chordata > Actinopteri > Cyprinodontiformes > Poeciliidae > Xiphophorus > Xiphophorus maculatus. Next base: position 2,830,584 of record NC_036457.1, read on the forward strand.
GGAAAAGTAGAAGCTGTTGGCAGGAACACTGAGCCATCTTAGGGAATTTCTTTTAAAGTCATTTTTGTGGGTTAAATTTTGTCTTCTTAACTCATGTTTTAGACCATATTTAGATTTTTTATTTCTTTTTTTCTCTCCAAAGAGTTTTTGTGGCGCTAGTGGCTCGTATTTTTGCGATAGAGACAGGAAGGAGGGTGAGGAGATGGGGGAAGACATGTGGCAAAGGTCGCCGGGACCGGGAGTCGAACCCGCGACGTCCGCGTCGAGGACTAAGGCCTCCAAACGTGGGGTGTGCTAACCCCCTGCGCCACCACAGCACGCCCCAGATATTTAGATTTTTATCCTCACTGCATGTGACTCCTTCCTCAGATTTCTCTAAAAACATTTTAAAAGTCTGAAGTTTTTCTTTGCTCTAAAACCCAAAAATAAAGATAAAACTAGAATTTTATAACATCCATAATAGAAAACCTCCACAATTTTGTACAGGAAATGTTGTAAAGTATTTTTTTCCACATGCCCAGTATGTTTCATGGCTCCAGACAGATTTTATTAAAGAAAAAAATTAAAAGTGGATGGATTAAGTATCTGAGACAACTGCTGTTCATATTTTTCTCTTCTGATGCAAATCCTCTTTGGAGGAAAGTTTCTCTCACCCATACAGATGTACTCCGAGGAATCGCAAAGTAGGAGCGCAGGTAGTGATCAACGTAATGAACTCCAACTGAACTTCTCCTAAAACAACATCAGCAAAACATGAAATCAACCAGGACATTTTGATAAAAGTAAATTCTGATGTATGAAAGTTCAGAACAAGCGCAACATTTAGCCTGTTATGAAAACACACATTTTCATTTCCTCTTTGTAAGCTATAAATTTAGCCCTATATTTATTAAGAAGTGTAATTAACCACTGGCTTAGAACGACTCAAAACAATTCTTAGTTAAAATATTGAAGAAAAAAGATATGAAACTGTTTTCTTTGGGACTTTAAAGTGTAAAATGATCTTATTTAAGTTTGAAGAGGAGTAGAAAATATCTAGCCTTCTGGTTTTTGTTTCCATCCAAATTCTGGAGGATAAAATATTTTCTCTCTCGTTTTTTACGCTTTTCAGTGAACTGCAGATTTTTCACTTGAAGGTACACATTTAATTTTAAATCAACAAGGCATTCCTAAATGTGTATTTATTTTTCTAGACTTAAAATCACAGATTTCTTAGTCTTTTTTAGCCTATTTATATAATATACATATCAGGGTTTCTGGTGAATATGGAAGGATTAATAAAGTTGAAGTGAGATAATGTCTGGAAACCCAAACATTTTTGCAAATTCTTCCCTTTTTTGACATTTATTTTACTTTCTCATCTGGAAAGATGAAACAATAAAAATTCAGAACTCTTTTATTTGAAAAGAGCCTAATAATCCCACATTCTTTGTCCAGCGTAAATAATCTGTTGTTATTTTCGCATTTCCAGATGTAGCTGGAAAACAAAAAAAAGTAATTTCTTTTGCATTTATTTACCTGAAGAAACGGTGTTTTTATAAATAGATGAATATACCTGTAATATGGATCCAGTCATCAAAAGTAGATTTAGTGACTCAAGTTGACAGGATCTGAATTTTTGAGCTAAAGCTTTTTGAATTTTTGTTGAACTTCAGTTTTAAATGTTTTATCATCTATTTATGGAACAGAAATGACTCAGTTTGTTAAAAAGACACATGCACATGTTCATGATAATAATAAATGAACTATGTTGCCATCATGTATTTACATGCGATAATAAATCGTATCCAGTGTTTCCATGACAACAAAAGCTGGGTTAGAAGCTTTCTTACGGTACAAAGGCAGATTCCTGGCCAACCAGAACCCCAGGTGAGTCCAGCGGCCAGCAGAGCTCAGTGGTCAGGTGGCGTTTTTGGACCTTGACCATGTTACTGAGCCTCCTCAGATCCCACGTCTTCAAGCAGCGGTCCTCACCCGCTGATGTCAACAAGTATCTGTCAACAGTTTGGGAAATTAATGATTCATTTGGAAGAATCCATGCATTTTTACTGGGTGAAACGCACAAAAAAAGTCTGAATATTTGATTTATATTGTGAAGTTTCACGTGGAATTCATCGTTTTTCTTCCCATTGATCAACACTGCCAGCATTGTCTGCCGTAAACAACTGATGACACAGAAATCAATATGTTTTAATGCAAAGAGTGCAAAGAAAATCTGTTCACTTCATATCTGAGAACAAAAAAGCTTTTTGAATCTGAACAGAGAAAAGCAAAGCTTGACTCAAACTAACAAAGCTCAATATTCTTCATATTCTTTTTCAATGTTACATTTTCTATTAATTTTAATCCAACTAATATCCTGTTTTTTAACATAAATCAAGCAGCTGAAGTGCAAAAACACAAAATTAGGATTTTTTAAAGACAAAACTAATTAGTTGTAGATGTGTCCACATATAAATGGTGCTGCTGTGCTGTTAATGGTACCATTAATTATTCAGACGTTTCCATACTAGCTGCAGTAATGCAACATGAATACAAAGTTAGATTCGCTGGTGCAGAAGTTTCAATGTGACTTCCTTTAGAATTACTGAATATACAGAAAGTAATATAATACTAAAATATATGAAATATCGTCAATAGTGAGCAAAACATGGATGCAGGTTAACAGCTAAGGACAAAAATGAAGCTAAAAGAATGAACACATAAGAGTCTAGACAAAAATATCGGTAATAAAATAGTTAAAATAGTTAGAATTCAAAATATTCTAAATATTTTTGCATTGTTACAAACAAATACACTTTAAAACCTTAAATAGTTCTTATGTTTTTCTTGTTACTAAACAATTACAGAATAATCACAGTAAAATATAACATAATTTTTTTATACTTTTTTCTGCTAAGATTGATCTAAAACGACACACAAATAATGCAAATGCAAGAAATAAAAATCAAAATAAAAAAACAGGTATATATTTTATATATGCTATATTTTAGTAAACGTTTAACATCAACATCATGTATCTGGAATTTGTTTAAATTTAAGGCCAAATTAACTACTAATTAGTAAAACAGAAATTACAGAAAAAAGACTTCAAAGTTAAACTGCCCTTTATTTTTATTGAATAATCATCAGTTTTGATCGTTTTTTTGTCACTTCTAGCACTGAGCAAATGAGAATGAAAGATTTTACAGCGTCACACTGAGCAGTTGCAGAAATTTTAACTAATTTCACTGACTGATGGAGCGAGCCGCTCCGATGCAGCGACTGCAGATTAATGTGTTTAACCAGAAGATCTTTTGATCTTAATCATGTTGTAATGAAATAAAGAGTCAGAAGACAGTATAGGGAAAAATATTACTTAAATTCTTGTTGCAATCTCAGTAAATCCACATTTTTGTTGTAACATAAGACAGCAGGTAAAGTATTTAACATATAAAGAAAATATTTCTTTCCTTCCACTGCAAATAAAGCGGTTGAGTGATTTGATTCAATTTCATGGGAAAATAGCAGCACAGCTTAATGAGGTGAAATATTGAAAGACATCCACAGATCTGTTTGTTTATATCATCTATAGCTGCTGTATTTCCAACAAAACACAGTTATTATTATTCAAGTAACACATTACAAATCTAAACATCAAGGTTTATTTTGTCTTTTCTGGAGTGGTATTTTTCTAAGTAGAATTGCGTTTCAGTATTTTTGCATTTCTCTGTCTAACTTAACTCTATAAAAAAATATTTGTGGACCATTTTAATATTTGTATATTTTTTGTAGTGCATATCTAACACATTTTTAAACAAAAGGTAGCTTGGGAAGCTGAAATACCTTAGCACAATGCTAATTAGCACAATAATGGCTGCCGTTTCCAAAGCAGCCAATAGGGGAGCGCCATTCATTTTGCTAAGCACTGATTGGCTGTAACTCTCAAATAAGGAAGATGTTAGCGTCTGTGGTAGTGGTAAGATATTAAAGTATATTTGGTGTTTGAATAATTAAAATAGGCAGCTCTAAGCATTTTTAAAGGAGATCTGACATATTTACTGATTTCAGCTATTTGCAGGCGCTAGTTCTTGCTAACTCTCGCTATTAATGGGAGTCAATTGTACCAGAATTTGATAGCATTTAAAATTTTTACAAAAGAAAAGTCTTATCTGGAAAATATGAATATATTTCAGAGGCATGGACACAGAAAATGCATGTTACCTATTAAAAAAGATTATTATTAGACTCTTATAATAACGGTTAGGGATGGAGTACCTCAGAGGCCAATTCTAGGACCTCTACAACATCAAAAGCTAATTTTGTCAACAATGAGTGATGTTGCGCTATTGTGCTGAACAAGTTCAGAGAACATAGAATAGTTGAAATTTGATTCAAAGAGCCCAAATTTGTGTAAAATAAGGTGCATCCCAAACATTGAGGCACAATAAGAACTAGAAAATCTTTGCGTCCTCCAACAGTCAGTGGGAGAAGAGCTCACCTGGATGCAGGACAGAAGACCAGAGCTCTGACGGCGTTGTCGTGAGCGAGTATCGATCGATAAGGCAGCAGAGTCAAAGATCTGTCTGACTCTCTGACTCGCAACAGGGAAGATTTTGTACAAAGATCCCAGAGTCCAACAACACCTGGAAGGAGAGAAAAGGATTAAAGAAACAGAAGAATGCAAAAGACGAAAAATATTTAATACAGCAAAGAAGAAATGCATCAGCAACGGAGAGAGATCCAGGTTATTTATTTGTTCTTCCAGAATCTGGAAAATCAATTCGTACCGTCGTAGAATCCAACAGCCATTATGTTATGTGGTTTTTGAGGAAGCCAATCCATAGACAGAACCTGTCCGCTCCTTTCTTCACGAAGAGATTTGATGCAGCCAAGTTTTAACGTTATCACACCTCGTACCTGCAGAAAATGAGAAGAAAACAATGCAATGCACACAAAACAAACCAGTTTCATGACTTTGTATTGGTGCTTTAAATGACAAACAGACGTATAAACAGGGCCTACCTTGTAAATTGGTGGTTTTTCATTGTTTCTTTCTGTGAAGACACAAAAGCATCAACACATTCAGTTACATATTTCCATTTTGAAATCTTTAAGATGCAAATTTACATTGCGAGAAAATATGACATGTCACGGATGAAAAAAAAAGTCTTCAAGATGTATTAAAATACTGAAGGTAAAAGTGAAAATAAAAACTGTCTGTGGATTTCATGGCTCTCATCCAGCAGTGGTTTTCTAAGTGATCATTTCTGTGTTTAGTGGTTGGAGAAACAAGGTATCAGGCTGTTCTAGATCATTAGTTTTCCCTCCTCCTCCGGTTTGGATTCGTAGCGGTTCAGATCAATAGTGTCCGGTTAATTCACCCAAACTATCCATCACCTCACCACAACCTGAGTAAAACACAAACTACTCCTTTACAAATCTCAAGACTAGACCTGAACCCTGAAATAATCATTATTTATGTAAATAAATCTGTATTAAATCCATTAAAAATTCTGAAGGAGAGAAACTACAAACCCTGATCTAAAAATATTCAGACACTAAAAACTCTGACCAAGAGCTAAAGAATGTCAATGATTGCTTTCAGCAGAGAATAAAAAGCCGGTGCAAAGCGCAGCAGTTTGACTCGCCCCCGGCCCAAAGTAAGTCCTCGATGAATGACAGCACAGCGATACGAGACGAGTCAGCTACAAGAGCTAAAATTCATAGCTTCCAACACTAATAATCCGCTCGGCGATGCATCTTTTTTGTCATTTCAATTATAGATCCTTGTCTGATGGAGAAAGGCGCCGTAAATTATGTGAGCTCCCAACAACACCTCACATTCTCACTGCTCATTGTCACCGACCCGCTCCAGTCCTGCAGTTTTTAACGGCCTCCTCCTCTCAGTCATTGTGGCGACTGGATCGACAAAAGCCATTTACAATTATCTGTCGCAAACAGAAGTGCAGAGACACTTATAGGTTCTGTTTAAACCCGTTTGGGTCAATTTCTCCACAGAAATGGCGTCCAACCAGATCCATGTGAGATAGCTTTCTGCATGTAAATGATGGATGTTTCACTGCAATTACGGTATGCAAAGGTGACCTACTATGCTTCCTTGAACGGGTTAGGGTGGATTTATGAGCGATACAAAACATGTTCATTACATTTCTTTTTGCACAAAAGCATTCTTAGATAGAGATTTTAGTCTAGTCAGCCTAATTTGATCCATAGGATCTTTCATCGCTTTAAATCCAAATAAGCTGCAGTTGGCCACGCCCCCCAACTCTACATTACAACCAGACATCTTTGAACAGCAGAAGTGGAGCCTCCTGGACAGCCAACAACAACGCAGCAAGTGGTTTTGGATGGTAAGTAAGCAACTAAACTTGTCTTTTCCAGCAGCCAGTGTACAGTGCATACAGTGGTAAAACCAGCTGACCAAACATGCTAGAACTCAGCTTGGGTTGCTAGGTGACGGGCTGGGTTTTGCTAGGTTTCAAACTGCTCATTGTTATACCTTCTAATCTTTGGTGCAAGTTGAATTCATGCTGAAAATGTTATTTTGCTACCTAGGATTTCTCTTTCTTATTATTCTGGCCCATAGGAAATAGAAATTAATTCATCCAAACTGATCTACAAAGGCAAAAGTTTGGTTGTATCTCAAGTCAGACAAAAACACAATGTTTTAGTTTCATCTGGATCTTAAAACTAAAACATACAAATCACATACTAGGAAACAGGTAAAGCTACTGTACTACACCACTGAGTCTGCCTCAGTTATTGCCTCAGTTATTGCCCCTGCTATGTTTTGCTGCTATTTTATAATGCGAGGACCTGGAAACTGTTTTATCCAATAACTATAACCAGCGGTCAGAAGCAGCATCTCGGAAACCGAACCCAATGATCCGTGACAAGAAAATAAAATGGAAACCAGTGGAGAGAGTAAAAAAATGAATGTCAGGTTTTATAGAGCTTTTTATGTCCAAATTTAGACTCGCGTATATTTCCTTTAGTTGTAAAACCAAGTCATGTGTAATAGAGTCCAGCCTGAGACCAAGCAGTTAATTGATTTTCCTTTAAGAACAAAAACATATGAAACAAATACAGTTTAAAATTTAAAACTAATCTTTTTTGCATCATTCTTACAATTATCAGCTAATATAGAATAAACAGCGCCTTTATGTTTATTAATCATGCAAAAATGGGACAAAAAGCTTAAAATGCAGCTTTTAGTGAAGCAGCATAATTACACAATGAATAATTTAGCAAATTCAAACTTTTAATTTGAGTACATTTATTTACTGCTACACAAATAAACTTGACTTACTAAGCAATATGTTTACATTTTCTTGGGAAATGAATATGACGATTTCTCTTAATCTCTCTTCAAAATAGGAAAGACATGAGAACAAGTTCTTCGAGAAAGGTAGGTGAGTGATGGTGTATAAAGTGACAATTACAAACTTCACATTTTATTTCAATTTATTATTTAAACCTGCCCAAGATGTATCAATGTATCGGCCCCAATGTCAATCAAGCTCATGTACTTGTTGCTAAATGTGCTAATGACAGAGAAAGAATTTATTGTTACAGGAAAACTGCCGTCATTGGTGGCCATGCTAACTAGCCTGAGCATTCATGACAGCTTACCAAAGAGCGTCACACGGAGAGGTGATTGACAGCGCTAAGACCCGCCTCCTGGCCCTGATTGGTTGTTTCTAGATAGCACTGGGAGAACGCAGAGAAGCTTGATTTTTCACAGAGTACCTGTCTCATCTAAACAGTCACGACATGGTAACAGTTTCAGCAAATATGTAAAAAAAAAGGATTTTTAATAAAAGTTACATACTGCAGCGTTAAAGTTTTAACAACAAGGCTAACAATACTCTAACTGTGTTAATATTTTAGTTAAAAACAGATGTGTCTTCATGTTGGATTTCCCAACTGAATAACCGTAGTCAAACTTTATTCTTTTATCTGCAGTAAAACATGAATTTAATATACTTTCTGTGTAAAACCATTTATTCTCAAGTCTCTCTTGTTCTGAAATGCGATGATTCCAGACTGCTGTTGTGTTTAATCAGATTAGCGGCGGGGCAGACGCCTGACAGGAATAAAAAACACTAACTCACGCAGACACAAGCGGCGTTCTGCATATGATGGATGCTGCAGATAAAGCGGTCATTAATCTCATTCACACAGTGTTCTACCAGCAGAGCCCCAGAGGCGGCAGACAGGACTGGACCACAGGCTCCACCATCGATAATCTCAGCATGGACTCGGTTTTTTCACAAGATTTTTTTAAACTACTGTCACTGTTAAAGCTGCATGGCACAAAAAGACTGAGTGCCCCGGAGGGCTTTGTCATTTTAACTAAGATTTGCTCCGGTTAATGAGCTCCATGTCTGATATGATGGATAATCCAGCTGTTTGATTGATTAAATAATTATTGAGTTCATTTAGTTGCCTATGAAAACCTCCTGACATTCCCTTCTTACATGGTTAAGCTATTCATCAATTACTTCATCAACAAAAATGTTGGATAATTTCTAATAATTATTCTGATGTTTATAATTTTCTGAAGGAAAACTGCTTATCTTCATGGTAAGATTGGGTTTTTGGAAAATGGTACAACATTTTTTGATGCTCCAGCACATCATGAATAAGGTTTGAGGCAACAAGCATGTTGTAGATTCTATCTTTTTCTCTACCTCTTTTAGCCTACCTTTTAATCTGCTGACACGCACACGCCACAGGTACAGCCATGTTTTTGTATGACTGATGCCAGGCACACATAAACAGACTGACACTGATTAGACAGCCATTGGAGGATACAGATTGCAGAAAAGAATAAAAAGCTAAACATGCGCTACAGGTCTTTGCCTCACTTGCTTCCATCCATAAGGTGAGCTGATGTGGCCCCAGGGCTGGATGGTGAATGTAACTCTGTATCGGTTCTATTTCTATGACATGTATAGCTTATAACATTTGATGATTTTTCAGCATTAAAGCCTGCTTTTATATATAACCAAATCTCATTATCTCTCAAGGTAATTTACACTGAGGGGTTCTGGTCGGGTCCTGAAACTGGTTAACGGACCTGGTGGAGCACAGACAAAAATGAATGAACTCCAACAAGCAGAAATAAATCTGCACTGAATGACTCACAGATTCCTTGTAATTAAACATTAGCTTAGTTTTGATGTTATCTGGATCTTGATGAACATCAAAATCAAGTTCTGGTTCATGTTGAGTCAAATCGTCTGCTTCCTGGGACATTTTTTGCAGAGCTAGTGCGATTTATCCATCAGGTGTTACACTGCAGTCCTGCAACACTTAAAGTGACGTCAGAGAAATTTAAGGCTGCAGTAAACCAAGAGCACCCTCTGCTGGACACAGCAAATACTTCATTTTTTAACCTGCTTAGTTAAAGAAAATGCAATATGAGAATAAGGTCATAATATTATCTGATTAAAGAAGAAAATGAGAACAAAGTCATATTACCAAAATAAAAACCAAATAATACGAAAATAAAGTTCTAATATGAGAAAAATCATTCTTACTCTGTTAAAATGAGAAATGTTTCGTATCTTGTGAAGTTATGTTAATAAGAAAATTCTTCATCTTTCAACACTTTCTGCATCAATTTATTGAGTGATATGACTTTGAAATGATTCTGCAAATGACTGTGTGTATTTCAAAGAAAGAACCACAAAAACTGAGTTTCTGTTTCATCACGCAGAAATTAAAATGTAAAACATATAAAAAAATTTCCATTTCACTGTAAATGAGCAAACAACTTCTGAACAGTTTCACCTAATTAGGAACCATCCTAAGCAACAAAACATTACTGGCAACCAAAGTTTTCCTTTCTGTGGGTCAATGGGAAGAGTTGTCATTTGACAATCTGAAGGTTGTGGGTTCGATTCCAGCTTTCTCCCACCACAAAATGTTACCTCTATTGAGATGCTCTTTAAAAGAAAGCTAAAGGCAAAAATTTAAATCTCTCCAAACACTGACAAAATTCTTTTTAAAGAGAACCTGTTGTGCAAAATTCCCATTTTACACCTTTTTGTGCTTCCATTTGGGTTTTTAAGACTTCTACAAAAAGTCCGAGTGCTTAACAAAACCACCCGGCTGTTTTTTTTTTTTTTTTTACAATAAGTTAATATTATTTTGGTGTCTGGAAAATAAGCCGCTTCAAAAACCCTCCAAATGTAACGTCTCAAGTCAGCATGCAGAGAAGCCCGGCCTGTCACCTAGCAACCCAAGCAAACTTCCAACATGTCACCTTTACATTGAAAAGAAAATTTGAATTGAGCAGGTCTTACCAGAGTGTGTGAGTTTTGAGTTTGAGAGCAGAGCATCAGGATGAGGCAGGCTGTAGATGGTGACCACACCGCTGGACGTGGCTACAGCCAGCAGACCCAGCCTGGGCAAGAAAGGAGCCTAAAGGCAAAATGAAAGATGAGATTTCATGTTTTTAAGGGTACGCAACACATATAAGTTGAGTTCAGTTTACTTTATTTGGGATACACATTTAGCTGCAGCAATGCTATTTTTTACAGTGATCCATACATCACTTCTTGACAACATTACAACAATTATTAGAACATAAAAGGAAACAAAACAACAATATGGAAGACAACATGGCAGAAAATACTTTGTTTTAGGTTGAACACATTACTAACTCTAGAATGAAACCAAGTATTTATATTGTTGGCTGTTATTGTTATAATATATAATATTGTTTTATCTGTCCTTTAAAATGTTTCACTATTATTAAATATAATACCAGTTGGTAATTAAATAATGTACATTTTCTGTACATTAACTTTTGGTAAAATGAATCTATTTTTAACAGTATGCCTAGTGAAATCATATTATGTATATTGACTAAACAATACATTTTGAAATAAACTAAGTAGCTGAAAAATACACAAAATGCTAATTATTTTTACCTTTCTGACAGAGTCAGGAAGCTCCCAGCCTCCTGCTGGACACCACTTTAACTGCCAGATGAAGCCTTTGTCCTGAGCCAAACCGTAAACCAGGGAGGGCTGAGAGTCTGGTCTGCACAGGATTTACACAAAGAATAATCAATCAGTCTATATTTACAGAGGACTTTTAATGAACGGTAAGACTGAAAAAGGAAATAGATTTGAGTTCAGTCTGGATGTATATATTTTATATCTACCTCTTGTTGTACTCCAGTTTGCCACAGTCCCACAGCTGGACCAGTCCGGGTTCTGAGTAGGTCTGGTTCACATAGTGCAGGTCGTCCATCCCTCGATGGCAAGCCAGAGCGATGTACTGGGAGGCCGGAGCGCCGTCCGGGGTGGGACACCACTCCAGCGCCCAGACGGGTCCACCAGCAAACAGAAACATGTCCCAGCGGCACGGGTGAGCTGCCATCGCCTCAAACCTGACAGGTTCAACAACAAGTTAGCTTAACTCAACATTCACTCAACCTTTCATCTCTTAAACCAGTGAATAAACGGAAAGGCTCATCAGTCTCACCTGCTGAGTCTTAGCAGAGGAGATTCTTCCTGGTTTAGATTGTCTCTGGACACTTTGAAGGCAGCCGACTCCAGTTCTTGAGGAAGGTATTTTTCCAATTCACTGAAAAATCAATGAATTAGATTGAGCGAAGGCTAATGCTGTATGACACAGTTTAATAACTGTCCTGACATGCTAACAGTTTAAAATCCAGGCAGAAGAGACAATTTCCACATTAACATGGTCTGGATCACATCGTCAGCTGTTGACAAGAACTGCTAATCTACATCCTTTGCTTTTGCTGCTTCTTTTCAAAAATAATAAATAAATGATAAATTAATTATTATTAATTTAAAGAATTGAATAGAACAAAAATATCCTTTATTGTCCCACAATGGGGAAATTTCTGTGCAGAAGTAGCAAAGTGACATACAATAACAGCAAATAAATAAATAACAATATTGTACAATATGGGAAAAATTTCAGCATAAACACTGCATAATTTTAAAAAAATACTCCAGTCCAGAATAATCTGCAAATCAGTTGGTTGATTAAACCATCTACAAATTGTGTGTCTATTTGACAATTTAATTAATTAATTATTTTCAGACCCTGCAATTAACTTGATTAAAACTTTTAATTAAGTTCCACCACTAGTTTTTTTTATTATTGCAAGTAAATAATTCAGCTAAAAAAGCAAACAGATGAAAATAATCTACTTTTCTGGTACAGGCTCCCAGTTGTTAGAGGAAGGAACCCATTCTGGAAACACCCAGCTGCTGTGGTTCTCTTCCCGGCTGAAAGCACAGAAACATGGTCGAAAATAACAAGTTTAGTAAATATACAAAAACAAATGTTTCTAGCTGCATGAGTAAAAAAATTTTCTACTCATTTTGTGATTGAAGTAAAAACATCCAAGTCTGAAACATGGTGAGAAAATCTTACAATTTCTTTGTCATCTCAGCAGAATCCAGAATTGTTCTCATGATACTAAAGTCGATTCCGTTGTGAGGTTTGCCATTTTGGCTCCTCTGCTGGGGAACATAAACAATCAAAATGAGTTTTTCACATAATTCACCAAAAGAGATTATTTTATTGATAATTAAGTTTAGGTTTATTAAGAAACAAAAATTCGATTAAAGTACAGTAGCCCTTCATCTGTTTCCATGAAGTAAAATTAGCAGTAAGCAATATTTAGACAAACTATCAATCTCTGATTTTATTTCAATGTCAAATTAATATAAATATTAACTAATGAGTCAGTAGTATCTAAACAATTAAAATTACAATGTCAAACTCAGTGTATTTAATGAAAGTAAATATTAAACATCATCTTACTTGGTGAAAAACTGGAAGAAATTTCTCTCGTCCCCCAAAATCTGATTCAGCATCTGACACTTCTTGATATTCCTCTTCCTCGTCGGCTTCTTCATCTTCTATATCTGGCACAAAGTCTTTCTCAACGTCATTAAGTTTTCTCTTTCGACCTTGACCACAAACATAAAATCACAAAATGTAGCATCACACAAAGTCGCCATTTTTTCTTCACGTTTATATGCTTTTTTTGGGAACCAAACTTTCTATTTATGCACACATTAATTCACATTTTTTAGTTTCTTTTACCCGTTTTTTCATCAACACTGATTACAAATGAATTTGGTTTTAGTCAAACAGAAGCTATAATATCTGACGGAGACATCCACTGTACCTTTTGTCTGTTTGGAAGATTTCTGTTCGGATTCTTCGTCTTCGTGCAGGTCGGAGCCGAGTTCATCTCTGGGATGAGAGAAAACCTCTTTGGCTAAAAGCTGGAGGTACTTCAATGCCCTGGAAGATTTTTGGTTGAGTATTAAACACTGTAGAGTCACTGGAAAAATATAGAACTTCATATTTGCAAGTTGAGAATCCACATGGCTAATAGATGATATGGTTCCTTGCAGACTTTGCATCAAATTTCCTGAATTCTCATAAATTTCCCCAAAGTGTTATGTATAAATTCAAGAGTTCACTAAGAGTTTTGGATATTTCTGCAAACTGTCCAGATCTCTGAAAACTTTTCAAAACTGTGTCTACCGTAGTGACATCATGTGACCTACGCTTTAGCAGCTCCTCTCTGGCGACGGCCCCCTGACTGGACCTCCTCTTCAGGTTCAGCAGGAGGATCTGGTTCCTTTTCATCCGGTGGGTCTCTAACTTCCCATTTAGGCTTCTTTCTGACATACTTTCTTTTCGGCTTCAGTGACCCATTTTCCTGCTGAACAGAATTTTCTACAACACTGCCTCCAGTTTTTCCAGTCGGCAGGTCCCCAGCAGCAGAGGCAGTTTCTGCAGGTTGTGTTTTCTTGGGTCTTTTTGGTTTTCTAGGAGTTATTACTGTATCAACAGAGTCTGCAGGAATTGTTTGTGGTGATTCTTTTTCTCCATTTGTGGTCTGTTGTTCAGGTGTTTTAGTTTTTCTCTGTTTTGTGGGAGTCTTTCGAGAGGTTGCTCCTTTCCCCACTGACTTTCGAGAGGATTTCTGTTTGACCCTTTTAACAATATCCTTGTCATCGGTTTCAAAATCAACATATTTAGAATTTCCCTTTCGTTGTCGTCCTCTTAAGCTATAAGACAAACAAATATCCTGCTCTGATGGCGTATCCAGCCCTGCAAGGAGAGGTTGAATTATTTTACAGTGATTTGCAAAGCAATTTTTCCAAAAAATAACATTAAAAAAATCTGAACGGTGTGCACTCCACATGCAAAATTGTGAAAAACTGACATTTCCATCATGGTGTTCACGCCCCATTCCAATTGTAAAACACAATGATTATGCTACAGGGTCAGAGACATACTTAGCAATGAATAAATCCCTTTTATTAACTTTCCCTACAACTCAGAAGCAAAATGTTGTTTGTTTGTGAAATCAAACTGTTCTAATTTGACAGTAAAGGATTAGAAACACCTTTAATTTTCTCGAAAATGTTTTTTATGCATCAGCAAATTAAGACTTTTTAAAAATCCAGTAAAAGCATGATTTCATGACACTTGAAATAACCAACAAATGTTGCTTTCCAGTCATTTGAGATATTGATATAGCATTGATGACATATGTGATCTGAGGTAAGACCCAAAACTATGTTCAAGACATTCTCCATCCCATCTGACAAATTTTACGTGATCAATAAATGAGTGTATTTGTAAGACCCTTGAAAAAGCATATATATACTTTTGCTTCTGCTTCTTAAAATCTAATTAAAATGCATTAACCTTCATGATTATAATGTGAAAACAGTTCGAGGAGTGCAAGATAGCGTGTTTCAATAGAAGTAAATTAGAAATGTACACTGTTTTGGAAAGAAAAGTTGTGTTTTTAAACGCTTTATGTGTCTAAAACATATGAGGTGTGCTTTAACAAACCTTGTCCAGAGTCATCGGGATCCATTGGCTCCAAGTTATTTATGTGAGGGTTGTCCTGCAATAAGCTCCGTCATCTATGGGACATTGTTCAGCTTCGATTTACTGTACACTGGATGAGAGCATGATAATTCAGTAATATTGCATTATTTTTTTAGTTTGTTTTTAAGAAACTTTCAGAACAATTGGAAATAACTACAATGAGTTTAAGCAGAAAACAATTCACTACACATATAATGGAGATATTCAATCCAAATTGCATTCGATTCAGTAAAAGTAAAGGACTAGTTCGCGGTTTAATAGCTCTATATAAAAATATATAAAACTAATAATAGTTTATCAAGTTCAGATTCTAATTTAGAGTTAATCAAATGCAGTACAGACAGAGAAAAGCAATAAAATAGACATTTACTGAAGATAGGAACCAGATGCTAACTCTGGCGTTATGGAGATATACTGTCACTATGTACACCAGACTCCATTGAAAAAAATTATACTTTGCGTTTACTGAGTATTAGCAGAGTTCATACAAGAAATTAACAAATAAAAATCATCACGCTGCATTGTATCACGTTTCCCGTTGTTTCGGTACATTTTTATTCGCAAAATAAATAAAATAGAAAGTTATTTCAGTTATAAAAGTCGGTTGTTTTCCTAGCAAGTCAGCGCCTTTGAGCCTCGCATTTTGGCTAACACACGGCTAAGCTAACGGGCTAATATAGTAGTAGCCTGTGGTGCTACTTTCACCTCGATACTACGGAAATGAAAATCACCAGTGATCACCACTGATTGCCACCATTAAAACCCAATCGTGAGAGGGTCTTGGACTTCCACCCCGGTGGCAAAGCCTGGAATCCCTCGTACCAAACTCGGGATACCGGACACCAACAGCACGGGATCGAATCCCGAGCGCAGCTCTCGGGAACAAACAGGTGGATGATGATGGACTACGCAGAGCGAAAACCGTCGTAAAAGATACACTACCTACTATTTAGTCAGAAAGAAAAATCTGCAAATACCTCCAGCGTCGGTCCCGCTTAATCTGATCAACCAGACCTACAATATCACTACATCAGACCGCCATGTTACTGTAGAGGTATGGTGGTCTACACCGCCCCCTGTCAGGACAAAGTGGAATTACAAGAAATTCGTTTCCACATCACTGGTGCCCAAAAGTTGTACTCAAGTAGCCTCAGAGTCACTTATTCTGAAGTCCCTAGCCACTTATTGAATATATTTTTGCTCAAGTAAAGGTAAAAAGTAATTTCTGTAGTAGCATATTTGTAGTAAAAATATTCAAAGTATAAACAAACATATTATTACTACTGCTGTTGCAAAGTTTGATACATATGGCAGACATATTGGATTTTGAGGAATTTCCAAGTCAAATTTTCCATTTCAGGGGCTATTTAATTTTTTTCCTGGTGCTTATATCAAAGATTATATAAATAGCCAACTTGAAGAAGGTTAGGCTTATATTTGTACAGTTTCACCTAATAAATTAGGCTTAAAATGACTAAATATCAGAATCAAATGTTTGCCTTATATCTATAAGAATTTGAACAATTATTTTTCACTTTACCACAGGAACTCATTAGAATTTTTTTGTTGTTACAATAAAGAGAACATGGTCCATATCTTTCAAAATGTGAGTTTTCAAGATCTGGAATTCAATCTGAAATGAAAAATTCAGAAGGTCACTGAAAATGAAAGAGGGGGAAAAAAGTTAACTTTTTGCAGAGAATGTGCTATATGTAAAAGTCAAAATGATAGGTTTGTCTTTTTGAAAAACAAGCAACACCTCAGAAACAATTAAAATGCTCAGTGGGAAGCTCTTAAAACAAATTAATTCAAGACTTGATTCTTTAGTTTGGTTTGAAAAAAAATGTGCAAAAGGCAGAAAACAAGAAGAAAATACATTAATTAACATTTCATCAGCTGAAAAAAAATCTGTTAAATATTAGAGCTAGAAATAACTGAAATTAACATGTCTAACAACAGCGGATGTAAATCGCAGAGAACATGGACATTAATCTATCAATATCAGGAATACATTAGGAGACAATAACAAATCTGCAAACAGGACATTTTAAATTCTTTTTTCCCTTCATCAGTCGACAAAATGTATTCATGCAGTCTAAAAGTTTTTCTGCTGTGTGTGAACTTTATGTAGCTGTAGACTTCATATAATATTAGGATCAGTTTGAGTAGAGGAAACCAATCATATTTAATCTCTTTTTGTGCTTTTGACACTGAAAATATTGAAGACTAAAACTTAATGTGTTTTTTTTTTGTTAGTAAGATCCACACAAACAGAAGTGTAACACATTTGTTGGGGATGAAAAGGTTGGAAAAGTCTATTTTACACATAAGAGAAAGGCATTTGACTTTTAGAAACACAGTTACTGAGTTGGTGCTACTTTAATTTTTCTCCTGTCTTTCATCTGATGAAGCCACAGATGTAAATAGAACAAAATGAGGTTAGACAGATCAAACTTATGAGGCACACAGTGTTGTCAGAGAGAACAAAATACGTTCTCAAATAAAATATGCTGACATTCTCACGTTGTGTAGAACCGACTTTACCTTCTACGGTTAACAACAAAGACAGGAAGGTTTTAAAAGAATTAGAAAGAATTAAAAACTGTTGAAAACGCCCAGATAAATGTTGTGACTACATTTAGTGTTAAGTCCACAACTTCATGCTATACGTCCTTCATCAGCTCAAAGTTTTATTTGTACTACACTTCCTGTTGTCGTCTCATCTTTAGTAGGAGTAGCCGTCTGTTGCATCATTTATTTTAGCAGCTGATGCAGGATCCTATCAGGCATTTCTCCATCATTTTGCAGCATCAGCATGTGGCTCCATGATGTCAGGCCGTTTCAGGTTCCACTGGTCGATCTGGCGCTGCGTGCCATGAAGCCTGGCTTCCACCTCACTGCTGCCGAAACCGAAGCAGTCCGTCTGTTTCCCATCCACCATCCCGGTTTCTCCTATCGTTTCTCCCTTAATCCTCCCTTTGAGCTCCATTATCTCATCGCTGTTCTCCTCTGATTTGATCATGTCCGCCATGTGCATGTCGATGTGTTCCGGTCCCAGCACGGCTTCCTTGCGGTCCATGTCCAACCACACTGGTCCCGCTGGAGGTTCTAGGGAAGTGTAGTGGAGCTCTGGCTCATCTTGTGAGTGGAGGTTCTGCTGCTCCGGGTGGAGGAACTGGGTTTGGTGCTGCAGGTGATACAGAGGCTGCAGTGGATGCTGCAGGGGCTGCTGCTGGTGGTGGTGGTGATGATGATGATGATAATGGTGATGCTGCTGTTGGTGCAGGTGGTGGTAGTGGTACTGGTCAACAGTTTGCTTGTTTGCATGGGCTGACTCTTTTGGTTGGTTCTTGAGGAACTTCTCAAACTTCTTAGAGGCTTTTTTGTTTGTTACAAACCAGTCCTGTTAGGACATAAAGCGAAGATATAAGTGAAAATAAAATGGGTAAGTAAAGCAGCTAAGGATGGAAGTAATTACTATTAACTGTTGACTATCATCACATCACTATCTACAATAAGTCTGAAGAATTCTGAATTAATATGAGTTACAACAACATTTAATTTCCATTTGGAATCAATAAAGTATTTTAAATTTTGAATCCAATTTGATTTAATATTTTATTGGATAAAAATTAGTTCCAATCGATTAAATATGCGCTTAAGCCTTCTTAATAGTATTGTAGTTTGGCCGCCATCCAGCAGAGGGCACCAATGGTCACCCTTAGGCAGCCTTTGTTATAGAAATTAAAGATGGCGGCTAACCCAGGACGGCAAAGAGAAGCGGTCCAAGCAGAGTTCGGTGCGGGATGCAAAATGCACTTTAAGAGGTTCTGTTTTAAAATAGAAACACTAAACAAGTTCCTTAAGTTTCACTTTAATAGCGCGGATTCACCCGAGCTGCGTGACGGGATGCTGAAAAAGATGTAAAATAGGAAAAAAATCATTGTGTCTATAAACGTTAATTTTTTTAAATCTGTGGTGAGTTAATGCGCAAAGTTGTAACATTCCTTAGGAGGAACCAAACGGTATTTATGTATGAACATCTTTCTGTTCGTGGCCACAATTTTCTATTTATTCAGTTATACAGCTGACACAAAATAATGTAAAAATTTAATGATGCTTTTTTTATTTTTAAATTCACCATATTATTTAAGATTTTGCAATTTATATTATGGAAAGATGACCGGTCTTCTTAATCCATAAAACACTCAGATTTTAAGAAAATGGCTGGTTGGCTGATTAATATGATCAACTTTAGATTAAGTCTGTTGATAATTTGCATCACTAAAGCTTCTCAGTTTATTGGATTTTATATTATGTCATCTGCTTCTTGCAGTGAACAGTCTACCTAGAAGAACTGCTTTTCTTCAAGAACCAAGATACATATTATTTTCCCAAACTAATTCTCAAAAATATAAATATGTACATGACCATAAAGTTTTATTCAGAAATAAAATCTTTTCTGTACCTTTCTGAGCCTATTAACAGATATAATAGAATAAATTAATACAATGGAGTCATCAGCATAAAGCGTGACCGTAATGGAACAAAAGAAGCATATCCAAAGCAAGAAACTTGGTAATTTATTATTACCTGTGAGTGGACTGAGTTTATGTGATATTTCACTCCACTTTCAGAATTAAACTCCTTGTTGCAGATCAAACATCTGTATTTTCCAGCCTCAAATTCACCCTGAAAAAGGACAAAACAAACCTTAAAGTAAGAATATTTGTACATATATAAGTTATTAAATACGCTAAACAATTGCTTTTACACCTATTACTTTTTAATTCAGAGTTTATGTTTTTATTTAAGGATATAGAAAACCGAAAATGCAGAAAAATATGTTTGTTTGATATATTTAATTTGTTCCAAGATTTAACTGAATTTTCTGGAAATGATCTTTCTAGACACAGAACAGATAATGTACCTTTGTGCACAATCCCAGGTGAGCTTTCAGCCCAGACACACTGGTGTATGTGCAGTCACAGCCCTGAGGGAAGAATATAGCGCAACACATCACATGAGTTTCACTTTATTGATACTGAAACAATGTATTTTTTTAAGTTGGTATAGGTAAAGTAGAAAAAAAAGCATTTTAGAAGTGTAAATCCAAAAGTCTGCTATAACTTCATGGTGATATTTCTATGAATGGAGGAGCTTTGAGTTTAAATTAATAAAAATCCAATAATAATTTTAAAAAACACCACATGCGAAATGAACCCATGACTTTAATAGGAGGTGCAATGTCTGTAAAACACGCAAAGTATACTCAGAAAACTATTTGATGCTGTTGCCCCTGTAAACGCTTTCTATTGTCTGGTTCAGGCTATAAGGCATGTCAAAGCTGGCAGTACCTAACAGCAGCTCGAAATAGATTGCAAATAAATCATCAACTTAATTTTAAATCAGATTAACTGTTCAGGTTTAAAATGTAATTCCGGTAAACGTCAAATAAAAGTGTGTCCTACCTGGTTGGGACAGTGAACTTTCCTCTGCAGCTTCACCTCATTCTTCCACTTCCTCAGCACCTCTTGGCTGAACGCCGGCAGGCCTGGTCGGGCGTATTTCAACTGGAAATGGCAACAAAATGAAAAAATTAAAAGCCTAGGAGTTTCCATAAAACCAATTTTTGTGATCAGTAACATTCTTCATGCCTTCTTATCGTCAGGCACAAGGTCTGACTGAAACTTCCTCTTGGGCCAGTCCTTTGGCAGTTCATTGTTGGCGATCTCAGCCAGGTGGAAGTTGGCCACCTGTGCAGAGGCGCGCTGCACTCTGCCGCTGGGCGTCCGCTCTGGGTTAGCCTCCCTCTGGGCCTTCAGGGCCTCGTCCTCTTCAGGCTTCTGGGGCGTCTGGAAGGAACGAGTGGAAGTCTTGATCAAAATGCAACATTAGCAGTAGGTTTCTAGCTAATTACTAGAAGTGACGAATTACTGTAAATGTGTAAAGGCAACTTACAGGAGCATGCTCTGATTTCAGGTGGTACTCCAGACCAGCCTTGGATTTGTATGCTTTCCCACAGTGGGAGCAATTCAGCAGCAACTTCTCCAGCTCAGACTCTTCCTTCCCACACTTCTTCATGTGGTACACATAGCCCATGATGCTGGTGAAGGCAGCAGTGCAGCCCTGGGGAATAAAAGGTATTTGTGAGTCTTTTATGGTTTTAAAACAAACCAAACTGCAATGTGATCAACACCTCACTTCTTTAGAGCATTTCAGTTTGCCGAGTCTCTTCAGGATTTTACGCAGTTTGTCTTTGATGGCGCGGTCGTCAAGGCCCTTGGTGTCATCAGCTGATGGCTTTCAAGATTAGAAAAGTTAATGTCAGGATTCTGGCATTGCAGATATTACAGCACACTTATAAATAACACCTGTTGCACATGATGTACGCATTATAAAGGATTAAATCAAACATTTAAAACTGCAGCAGATGAAACAAAAACAAGCATAAATGCTATTTTTTGAGCAACAGAACAGTAACAGTTTTACTTTACAATGGACAGTATACTTTGGAGGCCTAAAACACACAATAAATCAAGAAAACATCAGGTTTTACTATTGGAAAGTTGTGTGTTATGCACTGCTAGCATCCCTGCTAACACTGCAACAGAAATAAAGGGGACATAAATAATGATCTTACCAGGTTGCTGTGGTCAGCCATGATGTGATACTTCATCCCTGTGGAGGATTTAAGCTGCTTCCCGCAGTGCTGACAGGTAAAAGGTTGCTGCAGATTGACAAGACATTTTTAACAAACTTAATACTTTACACCAAGTACTTAAACAAGGCATAAATGTGATTATACCCCACATGATCTTAATAAATACTTAGGAGTGTATTTTATTGAGATTGTATATGGTAGACCAAGATAAATTGGTGCATCATGTTAAAGTGGAAGGACAATAATAAAAAAACCCTGAAAGGTGTGTCATACATTTCTGTAAAGACTTCAGTGGTTTGTCAGAGAACATTATTTATTAAAAATCATCAGCGGTCAGGGCAGCAGAGTGGAAAAATGTAAAGAAGGGTGAAGTTAGAAAATCATCTCAACATCCCACAAACTTCTGTTCAATCCTGAATTGCTATTTACAGATATTGCTTGTGCAAAGATTTAGAAATGTGCAAGTATGTGGAAAGAATAAACAAAAAAACTAACATCTATGTAATTAATTAAAATCAGTCTGTTAAAGTCACTGCCATATATTAAATACTTGTAAAATAGTAATAATTTTATTTTGAGAGATGCCCGCCTCATTTCCCATCAGTAAACTTCTTGGTTTAGTAAAAAAATCATTTTAATTTTAAATCTGCCATGGGTGTGAATAATTCCTGCAATGTTTTGTTTCAAAAGTACAAATGCACACCACACATTTCAGATTTCTATTTGCAGAAATTACATCCTTTTCATTCTCATCTTTCTCACAGTTATGATCTACTCTTGTTGTATCACATGAAATCCCAATAAAATTCACTGAATTTTTCAGTTGGAATGGGACAGTTTGAAGTGAATGAATGAATATAAATGTAATATATATGATATTTATAATATAACATTTTCAGGGTGGTGTTTGAAGCCTCACCAGTCTGCAGTTCTCCATGTGTTTCTTCAGCCCCTCCACAGTTTTCCTGCTCACACTTTTACATTTGGGACACGTCACTCTCCCTTTGGCCACAATCTGGAGCTGCCAGCGCTCCTCTTGGCTTCCTGGAGACGGAGCACAGCAAGAATAACAATAAAGTCTTACTATCAGAGACGTAAATATCTGAATACCAAACTAACAGATTATCTGTACATTTAATGAATGTACAGTATTAATGTTTTGGATAATTTTACACACAACACTTAAGGATCAAGTTTATTTCTCAAACTACAGGACTACTTCCTTGATCCAGTGCAACTTGAATGTGCAGGTGATATTTAGTTTTAATACTAATTAAAAAACCAAAAATTAGATTATTTTTAATGAAGCTGTTCTAACCTGGAGGGTAGGTTGGAGGTTCCTTCTTGATTGGAAGAATGATGGGTTTCTGATCTTCATTCATTTGGACAGTTGAGCTCCTACTAACACTGACTGCATCTAAAATTGAGATACATGAAATAAGTTTCTTTATTACTGCGTCAAATTTATAATGTAATGTGTTCTCAGCTGAATCCAAATCAGACTTTTGTCCTGTAAAAAGTTAAACCTGTTGGACAGGACGGAGACCTACAGGACATGCTGCCCTCTGGTGGTGGAAGGAAGTTATTTACAGCAAGGCCTGGCTCCACTTCTGCTCTCTGGACCTTCTTCATGTTCATGTCTTTGAAATATAATACGAAAATAACATTGAGCTATCTTATGTAACAAGCTAGCTCTTGTGTCATATGAGAAACATATTCCAGTGATTACCGGGTCTCCAGATGTTTCCTCGTTCCCTGTTTGAGTCGCTCCAGACTTGCTCATCCTGGCTTCGGCTGTTTCCCCACCTTTGCTCTGGTCTGCCGGAGGATCCGTCTGTTCCTGGATCCCTTCCACCATTCCAGGCCTGATCCTGGCTTTGGTTTCTCCCCGTCCCCCATCCAGACTCGGGACCTTGCTCCTGGCTCGTGAGCCAAGCCTGATCCGGTCCAGGATGGCCTCTATCTCTGTCAGGAATCCATGTTTGGGGTTCTTCCCTGCCTGGAGTCCAGGCTTCAGTGCCTCGCTCCCTGCTGGAGCTCCAGGTCTGTTCCTCAGGCTGCGGCTGCTCCCGACTCGCCTCCGATCCTTCAGGCCAGACGTCCTTCCCCATCTCTCTTGGAGGCATGTTTACGGATCTTTCATCCGAGCCGTTGGCCAGGCCACCCGATGACATCACAGAGCAGCTGGTGGTCGTATAATCCACAGATCCCAAGGAAACATTCTGCAGGTCTTCATACCTGGTATGAAAACAAAATAAATATTCTACAAACCTGTCACAATGTCATGCTTTCTCATTTTTTTGTAAAAGGTGACATATTATGCCTCCTTGAACAGGTTAGGAAATGTCTATTGGTATATACAAAACATTATATTACTTTTGTGCACAAAATCATTCTTAGATAATGGCATCTTAGTCCACTCAGTTTTGCCTAATTTGAGCTCCTTTCAGAATGAGATGTCACTGTCACTTTAAATCCAAATAAGCTGCTGCTGGCCACGCCCCCCAACTCAACATTTACAAACCAATGTGTTATTATGCAACTGTACATCTTTGAAAAGCAGAATTGGAGCCTCCTGCACAACCAACAAAAATGCAGCAAGTGGTTTCGGAATAAGTCAACAAAACACTTGTCATGACCAGCGGCCATTGTACTGTGCATACAGCAGTAAAACCAGCTGAGCAAATATGCTGGAACTCTGCTAGGGTTGCTAGGCAACATACTGGAGTTCCGCTGGAGTTGCTAGGTAACAGGTTGAGCTATTTTTAGAAACAGTAGAGACGCAAATGGAAGCAAAAACAATTATTATTCACGTAAATATATTAAATATATTAAGCTGCATAAATTAAGTGTTTTTATATCTTGTCACTTTCTCCACCAGTGATGAAGTGCAACATATTCTGTACCCAGAATTTTTCAAGCACATATTATGATATGAGAAAAATACACCTGATGTGTTCAGACATGGCTCCTCAATTGGTGCTCAGTTTCTAACCAGATAAATGTGAGCACTTTTAGTAATATTGGCTGAATTAGATGATGAGTAATTAATATAATCTGTGTCATAAAAAAATATATACTTGCAAAAAATTCACTTGTATTTGCTATCTGGCTATATTTCAAAGGTCTTGCCTTTTTTTGCTGCAAGTTCTTTTCATCTTTACATTGTTTTGATCTTGAGTCTCTGCATCCTGCAACAAACAAACAGAACTGTGAGGATGAAGCCTGAACAGTCGTACAAACTCATAAATCAGAACTTTCAACATAAATAAGGTAACATAGAAAAAACAATGTGATACAATCGTTTGTCTTTCTTACCTCTGGATTTTCAAACGTATTTAGTTCACCTTGTCTGTCAGGAAACCTTTGAACAGCTGATGTTAAAAATCAAAATAAGTTCAGTTAGCTGGACAAAATGTAGGAATATAAAAATAAATTCCTTCTTATCGCTCTACCTGGACATGGAGGTGAACTTCTGGCTTGTGATTGGACAGGTTTCCTTTTCCTCGGCACATACAAAGGTGACATATCCCCTCCGATGGGGGCGGGGTCCATACTACGAGAGCCAACCGCTCCACTGAAGAAATCAGCACTGCAAACAGAAATAATGGAAGAAACATTCATGGACTTCAATTGTTATTACCCAAAATATGGCAGGAAATGTACTTTGAATTGTGAACCATTAAATAATAATGAAACATTATTGAGAGAGAATATACAGTCTGGAAACAAAAAGAAAACTCAATAAAATAGGAATACTTTTTTTTTTATGTCAATTTTATTTAGTTAGCACCTTATAAAATATAGTTCCATGAAAATTCATGGCACCCACGAACAAATAGTAATAATAAAAACAAATATTAATTAGATAATGAATAAGGAAAGAAAAGAATCAAGTTGAAACAGTTGAAAAGAACATTTAACAAAATAAATCAAGTCCAAGGACGGGACCCTGAGGATCTCCATCTGTAAACAGTGCTGCTCCTGCTGATAAATGAAAGGTTCAATCTCCATTTATCCAAGTAATTTAAAAGTCCTGCTTCACTTATTATTATGATCGGAATTATAAAAGACATAAATGTCTTTAAAAATATATAGTTTTAGGAATTAGTTGCCTTTATTGAACGGTATTCCTTAGGTTTAATGTCAAAAGTTAGGCTACAAACATATTGGAAGTATTTTAATAATATCGATAATACATTTTACATATAATTACGATTACAATAGGATATAATTGTCCTATTATTGTATTATTGCAAATACATTCTTTTATGAACAAGAAACTGACTCGAATAAATTAATCAACTATTTTTCTTTCAATCTTTAAATAATTTAAAACAAACAACCCCTAAATTATTAACATTGTCATTAACCATCCCCATGTGATTACCAGGATTGTGGTGCACCTGTGCAACTTTATATATAAAAAATGACAATATGCAACGTCTGTTGGTGTCTAAAATATTTAATTACAAAATAAAATAAAAAGAATAAATGTTTTAATGTCTTGACATTTGATTTGTCATGATATACATTTAAACTGAGAATCATCTTGATTTAAAATCCAATTTCTAGTGAAACAAAATCTGCATTTCAAAAGGAGTGCTGAATGACACTAATGAGGTGTAGAAAGATTTAGAAAATCCACACTATTCATCGTTATATAAGTTCATTTGTCAAATTATTCCCTCAGAATATTTAATTTTTTAGTATTTCGGAAATTATATTTGTATGTAAATTTAGTAAAGAAGGCATAATATTTCTTTCAGAAAAAAGTTGTGATGAATGATGAAAGCCTGATGATTCACTTTCAGCTCCTGTTGTGTTTACACTCTGCATTTGCATCCCATCTGACATGTGAGCTGTTTGTGACGGATGTCCGCATATGAGGCCAGTCTGCTCCGTTTCAACAAAACTACGATTAAAATGTAAAAGAAAATTGTAAAAAAAAAAAAAATTCTTAATGAATTTAAAAAGTGAATAGTATGACGCTTTACACTAAACCTGCAAAAAAGAGAGCCATTTTTGCAAAGCTGATAATAAAAAATGATCTCTGGTCACCAACATCTGCGTCTGGGAGGATAAAAGAGAGAAAAAAACAGAAAGATTTGGATTTCAGACGACGAAAACGAGTAAAGCAGAGCTTGTGTCAGATATCCGATAAGCGTTTTCCCCCCATACTGAGGCGCCACTCCTGACCGCCTTTCATTGTTTCTTAACGGGGTTAGAAATACCAGAGAGCCTACCGTCCTACAGCCCAGTCCCTCTGCAAGGACGGCCAGCCTCCATGTCTTCCAGCCCGGCCTCCTCTGTCGCCTTTTCCCCGGCAGAGCAGCCGCCAGGCGGGCTAACATCAAGGACAGGCCCGGTCCCTGGATAAACACGGAGAAAACCTAAAGCCGTGGCTGCACCTACATATGGACCAGCGCACTCACACGTAGAAATATAGCAGCCACTGGATGCGTGAGTTGTTGAGCGGAACGCCCTCCTCCTGCTGGAGAGAACAAATAAGACCCGCATCTGCTGCTGCGTTCAAGGCCTGCGGGAAATACCGCAATGCAAACCCTACGAGGAGGATTAAGTTTACCGGAGACAAAAAAGAGAAATACATTCTGACTTCAAACTAAGAATTATTACTTTTCATCTCTGAATTTTGACGTTTGATCTCAGAAAATTAAAGTCCAAATTATGAAAAAAAAACAAACAAAAAAAAACTGAATTATGAGTTTTAGTTTAGTTCTTCACAAACCACCAGACTTTCATGTCAAGTGGTTTTCCGCAAAATTAGCCTTAGTGGTGGGTATTTGCATGCATGGCTGTTTATTATATCTGTATGACCATGTGATGGACTCCACTCCCAATCCTGCAAGAATAAGCAGATTTAGATAATGGATGGTTATATATTTCATCTCTATATATGTTTTTATTCAATTTAACTGAAGAAGCTAAGACAAACTATAGAAAACTTTGTCAGTAGCTAAGAAAACACTGTAAATGTAAGAACAAGAAGGAAATCAAGAACTATCCTGTCTCATCATTTTCTGTCTGTGTAAAGCACTTTTATATTAAAACGTTATGTTTATTTTGACCTAAAACTTGTCAAATAAAAACTATTTTTCTTTTCAGAGCTCATGTTGGTTTAATAAATTATGGACAGATAATTTGGATCACTAGCAGAAAACTTGATGTTGGACTGAAGGAAAAAGTATCTCTCAGATCCTCTGTCTTAAATGGGCCATATTCTGCAAAATTCACATTTTGCTTGTTTTTGTACTTTGATTTGGGTTTTTTCCTGCTTATAAAGACAGCCTAAGCACTTAAAAAAAAAAACAGTCATTTTTTGCAATAAGTTGTTTTTTGGTGTCTGGAAAATGAGCCGTTTCAAAAACCTTCCAAATGTAATGTCCCAGCCCGTTACCTAGCAACCCTAGCAAAACCCAAATTGTAACCTAGCAACCCAAGTCTGAGCTCTAGGACGTTTGGTCAGCTGATTTTCACTTCCATATGTGCTGTACAATGGCTGCTGGAATAAAACAAGCAGGTTGTTGTTGACTCACCATTCAGAAACCACTTCCTGCTTCTTGTTGGTTGTGCAAAGGGTCTAGTTCTGCTTTTCAAAGATGTACGGTTGCATTATTGTGCATCTGTTTGCTGTTATTTTCATGTGTGAGTGTAAACGCTGAGTTGGGGGGTGTGGCCAGCAGAAGCGTATTTGGATTTAAAGTGACAGAGGCCCTAAAACAGCTGAAAATAGGCAGAACTGAGCAGATTAAAATCTCCTCATTTAAGAATGATTTTGTGCAAAAAGTGTAATGAACATGTTTTGTGTGAGCCCATCCTAACCTGTTCAAGGAAGCACAATATGTCACCTTTAAGATATAAATTCAAGATACTGTTAATTTTCTAGATATGCATTCTGTTTTAGGTTTCATTCTTCTTCTGTTTTCCACATTGCTTTCTTATTTCACTGTAGCACATTTGCAAGAGATATGCAAACCCTACAGCACAAATCATGATGGGAAAAACATTCAATGGCTGAACTTGTGAAAAAAAGAACTTCATGTGGTGTTTATGTTGAGAAGGTTTGTGAAAGTGATTCAGTGTTTACCACTGAAGTTCGAGCATCATGACGACAGCAGCAGCAGTGAGCAGCACAGAGGTCATGGTTCTCAGATGCTTCTCTGCAGAACCTGCTCTTACTTTGCTGCCGTGTTTAAAATAACATTTTTTTTATTGTATTAAACTGATGAAGAAGAATATTAAAAAAACAACTTATGGTGGATGTAAAGAATTAAAAATCAACCAGCATATTCTGTCATAACTATTTTAGTCTTCCCTGCTGCTTTCCTTTTTCTAAAAATGTTCTCCTCAGAGAAATCCCCGAGAACATTTTTAGACCCGGGGATTTCATCACATTTTAACACATAATTTCCACTTCACTGTACAGCAGACTAACTTCCTGTTTCTTATCTGTCACACTCGGTCTGCCCGCCCAAGCGGCTCCTCTGCCTTTGTAGTTACTTAGAAGACATGCCCGGTCAAAGTGAAAGTAAAAGTGCTTCTCTAACAGGTTGGAGATTCAGCTTTATTTCAGTGAGGACGAATCAGAAAAACAAGAAACAATCAGGCTGTTTATTAGGTAAATATCTGTAATAGTTTCGGGTAATCCTCATCCGGGGTTCTGAGTCTCGGATGCTTCGAAGAGGAACCACTGGAAGGTATTTTCTGCTGGTTTGACTCAGTGAATGTATGTGCAGAGCAGCTGGTTGTACTTTGATAGTAATGACGTACTTAGTTTCTTATGCATGTTCATATTTTCATTTTCAAATGTCAAACAGTTCTGACTGACACTTTGTCTGTTTCTGTTTACCCAGAAACATGTCCCAGCAGCATGAAACTGGTGAGGAGATCTAGTTTACAGATTAAACTCAGAACAGGGGCAACACACACAATGTTTTATGCAAATAACGACCGTCTGTTGGTGGAACAAAACACTCTCAAGTGTCAAGGTTGTTATGAATGACTGTGCAGCTTCCTTCCTGTTTTGGAGGCTTCTGCCGTTTTTTGGTTTCAGGGTTTGAGCTCTTTAGTTTTCAGCCACAGCAGGCAGCAGGTTCACACAGAGCGGCGGCTGTAAAAACCGAGGAACTTTTAAATAAATATCCAACCTGTAGATATGACTGAGTATTCTGTATTCAGTTTAGCAGCTGAAACAGATGATTGGATTACCTCAAACTGAACAGAAAAGCTTCATTTAGGAAAAATAACAAATGTCTGAAGAAGTATTCTATAAATATGATTATGACCTGCTGATGTTTTTCACAGTACATATTTAAAACGTCTTTAATTTAGTTTCTATCCTCTGGATAGAAGGTCAGTGCAAACAAAAGCTTGTATTCACTGGATTATTGCTTTCTAATTGAGCAATAATTGAAAACTGAAGCTGATCTGTGATATTAGCAGAAGTTTAGGGAAATTATAAAACATTTAGAAAGCTGTGGATGGGTGCAGAAATACAAAGAAGAATCACACGTTTGTTTCAGTTCCCCTTTGATTCAGTGCATGATCAGTGAAGCACAAGCAGAAACGAGCCCTGAAATGGTGTTTAATTAAGATTAAAGGTTTGCTCTTTAAAGGTTTGTTTCTGTGTTTTTGCAGACATGGATTAGCTAGGAATATTATGCAAGGAGGAAAACGCCCTGTCTCCACACAGCAAACTTAATATCAATTGAGCTCAACAAATTCTTAGCTGTTTGCCTTATGCAGCTCAGAGATGGTGCAAGGTTGAAGATAAATTTATTTCTCATTTGTTTCTTGAAATTTTCTTGTTTGCAAACTTATTTCATAATCCACTTTTGGTAAGAAATCATTGCAGCTGTTACGACTGGCTCAAGGTCATAACAATAACGGGAGACCATGCAGGGATTAAAGTGCATAAAAAGGAATGTTTATTAACACAAACAACAATGGATTGAGGATGTCAGTATCAGTGGTGTAATGCAAATGCTTGGATGTGGTGTATGAGTGCATATGGAGTTGTTGAAGTGCAAAAACAAAGACAAACTCAAATGTGCAAAAGGAGGAGAGCTGAGGCCTGGCAACAAAACACCACAAGCATCAAGGCAGAGTGGACGCTGAAGGCGACCCAGAAGGTGGAGACAGCCAGGTTTAAATGCTCTGTGCTCCAAATGAATAAAATCAGCAGCACCTGTAAAGGGGAGGAGCACAAAGACAGACAACAAGACACCTGCAACCCACCCATTAAGGCCCAGGGCCGTAACACCCCCACCCTTAAGAAAAGGGCCCCAAAGGGGAACCTTTAAAAACTCAAAACAAACATGAATTTAAAAATGTTTGGGCTGGTAGGACGTTACCAAAATTTAGCGTTCAGGATGACAGCCGTCACATCGTCAGCCGCCACGTCCCACAGCCATAAGTTGCTGTGCCCATCATGTCTGGTCACTGGTTAGGAAGACTGGCAAAGAATGGTACAGCAGCTGAAACAGGACATGTCCTTACTGCTTCAATACCCTCAAGATACCAAGAAGAGAAAACCACTTATGAACACAGACCTGACACACAAGTGACCTACCACAGGTTCACAGCCAAATCAACATGGATTCACCCAGTTACCACTCCACAAAGCAATAACCAGCAATCCAACCAGATCTGAACTGGTGTTACCCCACACAAAAGGTCACAGCAACAAGTGGTCCACTACCACAAAACATTGCTACACAAGTCAGGTAAGCAAACGAGACCGAGAATATGGAGATCGATACCCACAACATGATCACTCTTAGCATGGTCCAGTACCATACTCAAAGTTACTGCTGTCTCACAGCCAGCAACACCAAAAGAGTGTCAAACCAAAAGTGAGCCGATATCTCCACAACACCAAAAGGTCACATCACCGCTTAACCAAGTGTTCAGGATTCTCCTCATCAAATAAACAAAACATGGAGTCACACCCACAACAACCCCAGCATGGTCCACTACCACACTCCTAAGGGATTCAAACAAAATGTGGGCCAACTCCTCCACCAGAACGGTCATTTCACAACCAGGCTCAAAGCACACTTTTTCCTTCCACTGAACTTGAAACAAGAACAAGTCTGTTTGCTGCTCACCGGACAAACCAGTGATAGTCGCCATTAAAAATGGAGACGAGTTTAGACAAGGCTCTAACACACCAACCTCAAACAAATTTTAAATTTCTAAAAGTGCCGATCACATTTAAAGGTGACTCTCGAGGCAAGATCATAACTGCTCTTAACACATCTACAAAACATTTAACCATTAAAAGCCTCAACCTGATCCATAGTTTATAACGACGGACAAGTGACAATTCAATGCACAATAAAAACTCAAAATGACCACCCACAGTGTGTCCCCGCTAACTGCCTAGCGAAGAAGCTTACAAACTCATCCCTAGTCTTCGGGAGGCGTAGCGATGGGTTTTTATGCATTTAAAAACCAGTGGTACGATAAAGGTGACAAGCAGGCTGTCACCCCCTCGTACGGAGCCCTCTAGGGGACATGGGGATTTTTTTTTCTTTTGCGTTCTCTCGCAATACTTTTGCGTTACCTCGCAATACTTTTGCGTTACCTCGCAAAACTTTTGCGTTACCTCGCAAAACTTTTGCGTTACCTCGCAATACTGTACTGGTCAGTTATGCAGCATAATTGAATACTGTAAGCCTTTCCTACGGTGGGCGCCGTACTTTATGCTTTAATATAAGGTTATGTGAGGTATTTCCATGAATTTTAGTATCTTTTTGTGAAATATCTGAAGTTTTATATCTTTCCTTAGGATAGAAAGGCACCACAAACCTACGATATAAACAGAAACTTTCCGTAAGTATGAAAGAAATAAAAACACATTATAATTTGGAATATTTCTGAGTTATTATCGCGGTTAATAAATCATCTGACAGTTTTGATTGTGTTTCTGTTGTGTTCGTAGTCTGAATGGTTTAAAGAGCTGCTTTCAGTGCCGCTCCATCTTAGCCTTAACAGACATAAACATGCAGTAATAAATCGATTTTCAATCAGTGTTTTGCACCAAGCAGTTTTTACTGTTAACAAGTTTTTATTATTAAAAACACGACAAACTAATGATGGTAAAGGGCCGCACTGGGTTAACTCGGGGAATCTCATCTGTCTGTGTATCAATCAACTCCAAACCTTTTCTTTGTTCTGTCACAATTATCGATTTATTCCATTTTGATGATTATGCTCCAAACTTTGCAAGGACTGACCGCCCGCTCACCGCTTCCTAATACACACAAAGCCAGTATCCTTCCCATTCATACCTGGTGACGTCACTCCCACGTCGACACACCTAAGTGTCAAAGCCGCTGCTCCTGTCATATCAATAATTACTTATTTCATTCATATGGCTCTTACAGAGCCTCAGTGAAAACTTGTTTATTATTATTAACTGTTTGGTGCAAAACACTGATTGAAAATCGATTTATTTTTTACTGCATGTTTATGTCTGTTAAGGCTAAGATGGAGCGGCACTGAAAGCAGCTTTTTAAACCATTCAGAACACAACAGAGACACAATCAAAACTGTAAGATGATTTATTACACGCGATAATAACTCAGAAATAGTCCAAATTATAATGTATTTTTATTTCTTTCCTACTTACGGAAGGTTTCTGTTTATATCGTAGGTTTGTGGTGCCTTTCTATCCTAAGGAAAGATATAAAACTTCAGATATTTCACAAAAAGATACTAAAATTCATGGAAATACCTCACATAACCTTATATTAAAGCATAAAGTACGGCGCCCACCGTAGGAAAGGCTTACAGTATTCAATTATGCTGCATAACTGACCAGTACAGCATTGCGAGGTAACGCAAAAGTATTGCGAGGGAACGCAAAAGGTTTTGCGAGGGAACGCAAAAGGTTTTGCGAGGGAACGCAAAAGAAAAAAAATTCCCCATGTCCCCTAGAGGGCTCCGTACCCTCGAAACCACGGAATGCTCCCGAGCCGATGAAGGGAAAGGGGATAGGGAAGCTCTACCCGCCGTACCTCCACACTAGAAAATAATGCGGTGAAACCCCTGTTGGGAAACGCCGCTAAAACCTGCAAGGGGACACCTGCTCAAAAACGCTTTACTAGTGCACATTAAAAACTTGACACTTACCTATATCGCTAAAATCAAAGCTATGGAACAAGCATCCCGCTCCAAAATCACAAAATACACAGCACGTTATCCAAACCACCTGCATATCCCCCAAGAGCGCACAAGTCCAAATGAGGACAATTACGTAACGGGATTCCCCAGTCACCAATTAAACGCACAGAAATGGCGTCTCAGCGTAACGCTAACGAGCCAGAAATCCAACGCGAAACAAGCGCTCAAACAACGTAAATCAGACCAAAGGTAAGACAAAAAGTCAAACTTACCGAACCAAACAGAACTCACAAAACCGTTTGAACGAGCCCCCAATTGTTACGACTGGCTCAAGGTCATAACAATAACGGGAGACCATGCAGGGATTAAAGTGCATAAAAAGGAATGTTTATTAACACAAACAACAATGGATTGAGGATGTCAGTATCAGTGGTGTAATGCAAATGCTTGGATGTGGTGTATGAGTGCATATGGAGTTGTTGAAGTGCAAAAACAAAGACAAACTCAAATGTGCAAAAGGAGGAGAGCTGAGGCCTGGCAACAAAACACCACAAGCATCAAGGCAGAGTGGACGCTGAAGGCGACCCAGAAGGTGGAGACAGCCAGGTTTAAATGCTCTGTGCTCCAAATGAATAAAATCAGCAGCACCTGTAAAGGGGAGGAGCACAAAGACAGACAACAAGACACCTGCAACCCACCCATTAAGGCCCAGGGCCGTAACACAGCTCTGGAGTACAAACAGTGAAAAACACAAAAACAATTTAAAGTACCATAAAAAGTTGGTGTTAATCAGTGTTGGTTCTAACTGAATCTTGTTTCTGTTGATGTTTAGGCTTGGGGAGAAAGTTTTATGTCTTAGTAGCAGGTAAAACCTACGAGGCTCATCACTCCATCGTTGACAAGCTGAGGAGCGCGGGCCAAGTTGAAGCTTACTCTCCTACAGACTGTGACTACGTCCTGGTGATCTGTCCAGTCGCTTCACGCGTCCAGACAGACATCAGAGAGGCTCTCAGCAAGGCTCCGAGTAAGACTGCTTCACATTAATGGAAAACATTCACTCATCAGTTTGTGACCTTATGCTAAAGCAGACTTGATTTACACAGAAGATAAATGAACCAAAAAACCACCAAAAGTTTCCATCTATTAGTGGCTCAAGAAAGAGAAAATAGGAGTGGTCTAGTCAAAGTACAGTCTTAAATCTAATTGAGATAATGTGACATGGCTTTAAAGCAGCACTTCATCCTAAAAACCCTTCAGTGTTGCTAAATTAATAATGCAAACAAGGGTGAGGTTGAATTAATAAGTAAAATTATTAAAAATGTCTTTTGTATTTACTCAGGGTTTCTTTTTCTAATTCTAAATTTACTTGATCTGAAACATTTGAAAAAGTAGGAAAAAACAAAAAATTTTAATACTTTTTTCAATTTCATGTGACTGCATGACAACAAAGTTATCCAACTCATCAAATGAGTGAAAAATGTATCCAATCTGGATTAAATTTATCTAGTAAAACTGTCTGTAAGGAACTACAGCACAATGTTATTTAAAAAGTGTTTTATGTTCATGTTTTCTGCGTTTTCAGATGATAAACCCGTCATTCTGGTGGTGATGCATCACACATTCAACCCCAACCACATCATAGCTGAAAGCAGGAGGCAGGTGCAGCACCAGAACGTCCGCCTCACCGTGGATTACTTTTTCTATCAGAGTAAAATCCTCAACTGTAACCGTAATGACATATCATGGCATGAAATCCAGAGGTTTCTCGGCATTCCAATTTCCAGGGTAAATATATTTGTCTCTGATATTTTTTAATGTAATAATGTGCAGTGGAGTGATGACTTTACTCACTCAGTTTTCTGTTCTTTCAGATTGCTTTCCTGCGATCTCTGGTTGAAGGTAAATGCGGCAGAAACCACACATTTTTCATTAATTACGATGTTTTTTTCTTCTGTCTCACTTCTGTACTTTACTAAAATGTGCAAAGAGTTAATAATAATTACAATTTGACTTAAAAAGTTCTTACAAAGCTGATTTCAATCTCAATCCAGTTAAGAATGTTGATCAAGAAGGAGCAAAACTTGAGATTTGTAGCATCAAACACACGTGGAGTTAAGAGAAGTGAAAGAAACGCAGATGTGTGAAAAATAGATATTTCTAAAAGAAGTGATAAGTGACATTGTCAAAATGAGCTATTAGAGGAGCTTCATTTTACACTTTATCACTGGTTTGTTGTGAAGAGTTGAAGTTAGATCATAAAACAAAATTACATGATATTATAGAGTCTTTGTGATGTTTTTATTTGAACTGATTTTCTTTAATGCGAATCAAACCAAATAACTCTTTGTTCTTTTTGCCCTTTAGGTATAAAGAAACGTAAAAATGCCATATTTATTGTCACTGTCTTTGCTGTGTCTGTAGCTGTTGTCACGACGTCCATCTACATGATTGCATCACATAAATATCCCTGACCTGCATCACCTGATTAGATTCTTTCTTTAATAAATTTTTAGTTTGTCTGAAACGTCTTCATAGGATGAGAACTTTATAGTTGGATGAAGAAATGGAAAGGCAGAAAATCTGATCACTTTTTATAACTGCAACGCAACAAAATTAATTAATTTCACATATTTCTATCTAAAGATGACCTAATAAATAAATTATCCTTGTAGGTTAATGTAAATGTTGCTTTAGATTGACTTTATTAATGCATAAAGTTTGTGCATTTGGTCACATTACATCTTTGTTAATAAGAACAAATAGAAAGTTTTTAAACGCCTTCGACAGCTGGGATTTGGCCATAATATTAGGATGTGTAAATATTCAAAGATCTGCAGATTTTTTGTTTAAACTAAGTGGAAATCTGCAGTATTTATATTGGTTTTTACCTAAATGAAGAATGAAAAATAAAACATTTCTGACAACTTTTCTCTGTGTTTTATTTTATTTTTTTGCATTATTATTTGGGCTTTAACAGGAAGTAGAAGGAGTTTCATAATCAGTTTTTGTTCTCGGTTCTATTAAAAAGCATGTGAATGTTTCACCCGTATCTAAATGTTATTCTTAAATGAAAAAGAAATGAAAGTTGTAAAGTTATGCTTGATGTGGTTATTCTATTATTCCATTTCCTTCTCACAACTCAACTCCTCCTGCAATAAAAGAAAAATAAACAGTATTAAAATTCTCTCCATATATTTTTATGCTATAAAAATTTACCACAATGATGCAAATTCTTGACATTATTGTTTAAGAACATAATTTAATACCGACTTGATGTAGGACTTGTTGGCGAATTGTTTTGCCTCAGTGTTGGATGATGAGGCAAATTGTCATTATCATGCTGTTTGTTTGCATTAATTTATTTATTTATGTTGCATTTTTAAAAACAGGTTGAAAACTGAACCAAAGTGCTGTACAAAAACAATTACACAATAGAATAAGTTGATCAAAAGAGAAAGAGACAAAATAACATTACAATAATAGTAATATTATTGTAATGTAATAAGTACATAAAATAAAAACAAAACATCACAACAGAAAAGTTACAGTATTAGGTCTCAATTAAATGCCAACAAATAAAAATAAGTTTTAGGAAGCGATTTAAAATGACCCAGACTGGGCAGATCCAACCTGGGAAGGTAGTTTATTCCAGAGAACAGGAGCAGCAACGGCGAAACCACCATCTCCTTTTCTCTCAAGTCGAGTCCGAATGACTTTCAATAGCAGCTGATTATTTTGTCTTAAGGTTCTGGACTCAGAGTGAAGTTTCAAAAGATAGAGAACAAATCAGGTCCAGGAAATAAACCTTTTCTTGTCATGAAAAATAGATTTTTGTTGAATAGAAAATGATGCAGAAGTATCACAACCACAAGCATTTGGCTTAGAAGAAGCAAGACATGTTTCGGCCACAAGGTGGCACTGTAGTTTTTGTAAATGCAGCATTCTACTAACTCATTTCCTTTATGAAATATATTTCATAAAGGAAATATATTTCCTTTATGAAAGGAAATTTTAATCCATATATATATATATTAATCCAGGTGTTAAAATAAGGGAAGTGAAGCTGTGGCTGCAGAACACTTTTAGACACAAGTAATAAAATCTGACATCATAAGTAATATGTCACTGTCACTTATTACTTGAAATCATCCAATCAGAGAAGTAATGATTTCTTGCATTGTTACTAAAAAACCTGTAAGTTAAATGTACAGTTTAATTTCACTGTATCAGCAACAAAAATAACAGAAAATATGTGTAAGGGACACTCTCTGGAAAAATATAAATATATTAGCTAAGTTATTGTTATCATAAGCACTTTTAGAAAAAATACTAATTGTAAAACTATTTAATTTTCACCTTTTCATTTTCTTTTCTTGCTGCTCTGCTGACCTTTTACTTTGAGATACTTTGTAAAAAAAACCCTGATTATTCCTTAAATTAAACTGCATACTGAGTCAGACAATCATCAGTGAAATAATTTGTTTCAACAAAATAGTTTGATCTTTTTGCCATTTATGTTCACCATCAGCCAGTCAGGATTGTGGATTTTGTTTCATCACAGGTCGGCACTTTATCAGCAGTAAAGTGTAACACATATTTAATTGTTTTATTTTTATTTCATTTTAAGCTTAACTTGACTGAACCCCTTAATCTGAAACTGCAGGCAAGACAGGAAGCTGGTTAATCAACCCTGAACAGGAGCAACAACCTGTGACACGTTAGACTGAGTGAAAAACAGAAGTTTATTTGAATGTATTTTCAGGAGGCAATAAGACTGTTGCAGGAAAGATAACCTACCACTTGATTAGTTTATTTTGTTTACTAGTTTATTTTGCATTAAACCATAAAATTGATTCTGACATCGACTTAATTATTATTTAACAGAATAAATGTGAACAAATCATCAACCCAGAAAGATCTACAACTACATAATAGTGATATTAAGATAAAAACAAAAGAAGATCATCAAGGTTACGTCTCACCTTCACTTCCTGCTCAGTTTGAAGACTGTCATGAATGTCTCGATGTTTCTTAAGGATGTTTTTTTTCCAGTAAATATAACAATTATCACATTAGCTACACCTAAAATTGCTGCTATTACTAATGGGTTCTTTAAATCTGAAGGAGCAAAAGAGAAGGTTTAGTTAATCAAATTTCACATATTTACAATTGAATGGTTTCAAAGTCTGTTTGTCCTAGAAAGAAGATTTTCTTACTTGCCACCGATGTTTTGGGATGTCCGAAATGATTCTGGATCATATTCCATGATTCAACATTGTACATAAAATTTTTTATCAGTTTTATGTTTTCTATATGTAAATTTACAGCCTAAGTCATTCTTTAATAAATGTGACATTAACACCTTCATTCCGATTCAGTTTATTTATATAGTAACATCTCAATGTACAAACAGATCCAATTTATGTCATTTAAAATAAAACAAGTTACATTTTATTTTAATCCAATAAAATCTCTGCTGTCTTCATCAGTGGGTTGAGCTCCTCTACTGTATTATGGAGAGAACCGGATTTTTCAAAGAAACAAGAAAATAGTTTTATTTTATAATTTTATCTTTTATTCTACAGCTGCAAAGTGTTGGTGGAACATTAAGCTCCAAAAGAAAAATGTTTTAATGCATTACAAACCTATTGAATACATTAAGTTATTAAATATTTAGGTTTTTTTCAGTAACACATTTCACTAAGAGAAACACAAATAGATTTATTTCACACAGATTAATGTTTTCAAGCATTTATTTTTGTGAATTATGATGATTTTCTGCTTTAAGTGAAAACGTTGAGGAGCTGATGGTGGATTTCCGCAGGCGCAGACCAACCTCACTGACAGCATTCTTATCTTTTATTTGAAATAACTTAAGAAAAACGTCCAAATTAGTTTATATAATTTAAAAGATAAGAAATACAATTCTGTGCAACATAAATGTATAACAAATACAACATTTATTCACAATAAAACTCTTTTTATTGAAGCTTCACCCAAGCAGCAGAGAGACAGTTTTCAGACTTCTTGGTACAACATATAATTTATCATCACAAAACAAAGACATTAATCCCATTTAAGAAAAAAAAGGTCTTTAAAACATATTCAATGTTTCCCTAAAATATTTTAAATAAAACATTTAATTAACTCTTACTCTGTTTATAATTATACCTTTACATCATCATGTTGTAACAGAATAAATGTGAATAAATCATCAACCCAGAAACATTTGCATCTGAATAATTTTACTTCAAGGTTTTTCAGGACGTCAACACTTCACCTGGTAGTTTTTACGAACCAATACAATAATCACCAGCACAACTATCTCTATAAAGAGAATTACACACAAAAGTTTCAGCTTTTTTGTTGTCACTAAATTCTTCAACCCTAAAAAAACAACAACATACAGTTTATATTTCACATATAATTTTATCAGAAAAATCAGAGCATAACCAGTTGGTCTAGAAACAAAGTTTCTACTTACATTCTCCAGCGTTTTGAAAGCCAATCTGAAAGAAACAAATGATAAATTGACTATATTTAGCTTCCAGTTTACTGCATGGATCATTTCCAATATGTTTAATAGTTTAGATACCAATTGGTTGGAACGTCCAAGATGATTCTGGATCTGAGCCCATGATTTATTATTGCAGCTACACTGGAGGAGATGCTCGTTACAAAACAGAAAATCCACAGTCAGGACGACGTTCAAGTCATGCACTTGTCTGCTGCTTTCTGCTAAAGTCGGGTTTCTGTCGTTGGTTTCATGCAACACAACCAGAATCACTGGTTTATTGGCTGAAAGGGAAAAAAACAAGACAAAAAAAATAAATAAAAAAAAAGATCAACTTTTGTTCAGTGTTTATAATATGCATTCCATTGTTTACAATTGCTGCGTTTCCATTGACCATATATTTTTGCAACATTGAAAAAACATAATTTTGTAATTATGAATAAGTTTGTTCACACGATAAGTCATTAAAAAACCATGTCATGCTGTGATCCTCTTGGCACTTCCTGTCGTCTTCTTCATGGTTTGTGCAACATCTGGTTATTGATCATGTGACTTTTATGATTCAAAAAAAGTATTCCCATTGCAATTTTGCAAAACAAACCAATTTTGATACAGTTGAAAAAAGCACCTCATCCTATTGCCAAAACCTTTTAGCGGAAAGAAAGAGGCTTTTCAAAATGTCAAATTGTGCAGTTACACGGTCAACGGAAATGTTGGTATTGACAAAGTTTTGCACACTTTTGCAATGGACACACAGCTGAGGCGTTGTATATCTGTACAAACTTATTTTCCAACCAGTTAATGAAACTATGGCTGAAAGTGAGCAACTTACCTACACTTTATTTGAGTTTAGTAATATGAATATCCTACCAGGAACTTTGGCCAGGGCTCCACTGATGTCTGCGGCAACACAGGACACGATGTGGCAGAAAACCAGGAAGTAGTCGCAGAGTTCAGGAGAGGAAACTTTAGTTTGGCCGATGTCTCTAATCATTTGTACAAGGCATCTCTGAGCTCCAGTTTCCACTCCCTCAACAATGACGAAAAACTTTTTCCCCATTTCTGCTGCCGAATGAAAGACATTATATGAAACATTCACACATAAACACTGAAGGAGCTTCAGAAATATTTTATGTGACAAAAATCTTCCTTTTTCTCACATAAATTCAAACTATGTGTAGATCTACAGGAGCCAGTCATTTTTAGTTATTATGCTTGTTTTCTGTGATTGCAGCTGTCATATGTCTCCTCTTTTACTTCTGTAAGTTTATTTTCAGAGTCCTTGTTCAACACTGATTTGCAGACGTTGTTGTCTTTGTAGCAGGTGAAAACAGACCAAACCTGTTATTGCTGAAATCTAAAACATAATGTTCAGCTCAGCATTAAGAGCAGAACTGCTTCATAGACTAAACTCCTGGACTTTACTGCAAAGTAGACACACAAAAAAATGAATAAATAAAAAAAGATGTAATTTTATGAGGTAAAATGTTTGAAAGCTATTTCTCATTTAAAAACATGACCTAGGCTGCTAAAACACCAGAGACTGAAATCAAAAATTTTGCAGAAGTGAAATTTTGTAGAAACTCACACATGTGATTCTGAGGATAAACAGAATGTGTGAATGAACACAATCCAACTAAAACCTGAAACAATCAGAATCATCCCAAACTGATTTATCGTAGCAGTTTGACATGAGCGTCCACTGCGGTAGGAAACAGATATAATACGGTACAGGTGAGTAGTTTTGAATTTAAAAAAAGATTTTGTTAGTTAATAACTCACCTCACAAACTTGTTCATTAAATGTTCCAGCGCAGTTTAAAACCCAGAAATCCTCTGACTGCCTGAAATAGTTTCAGTTTTGAGTCGAGCAGAAGGCTGCTCTACAAGTTTCGCTCAGCAGGTGAGAATCTACGCAGCAGGTGCACTGAATCTTATTGGACGGCAGAGTTATGTGGAATACTAAATGCATTAAAAACCCACTATCAATAATATTTACCATCACAATATTGTTCACAGAGAAGACCAGATTCTTGTTTTATTCTGGAAACATTGGAAACTTAAACAGGTAGAAAACGGTTTTACACTATGGGCCTGTGGCTGGTCCTAACAGAGATAAACATTTTAGTAAATTTAAAACTAATATGACATCTGGATTGAATTACTGGTCAGACTGAAGAAGATAGGCTGATGAGTAAATGGATGTATAAACAGGAAGTATAGTGCATTCAGGAAATGGTGAGGTTCCCAGTGGACCTCGACTGACACAGGGCACATTCACACCAGTCCTGTTTAGTCTACTTTTATCGAACTCTAGTCTGTTGGTCTAAAACGTCTGAGTCATTTGTGGAGGTGAGAACGTGTAAACAAACTGATGTGGACCAAAAAATTTACTCTGGTCTGCTTACAGACCTCGGTCTCGGTCCGGTTGAAGTAAACTCCAGCGCTATTTGAATGCATATGTGAACACCAAGCTGAACAAAGATCGCTCCAAAACCAGGAAGAGGACTGCAGTGCAGGGAATTCTGGGTAAGTATAACTAAAATAAACACAAAAGTCTAATGCTTGTAAGAGAAGTGGCTTGTAGTCTTTTACCAAAGAAAATCCTTCAACTGCCAAAATCTGATGCCACTTTTTTTTTGTTTTGTTTGCATTTTGAGAAGTTGCGATCAGTGTCTCCTTCAGAGGCTTTCGATTGGTTTCCCTCTGTGGTTCTTGGTGCAACACCCCTACAGGTGAGATGGGGAACAGGTTTTTCAAAGGGTTTGGTTTGATCAGCACAGTGCAGTGTGAAAGAGAACTGCAGCAGCTGAAAATGAAACAAATGTAGCAATTTTGGTCCCAAATTAAACCAAGTCTATCAGACTACCAGGTGTGGAAACACAGGACCAGAGAGAGCATTTTTACTGGGGATTGTTTCACCCACAGGACTGTATAGAGAACTAGAAAATGGACATGAAAACACTCCAAAGCTGTGGCATGTATGACTGCACTGCAGGAGTTTATGTAGGCAGCAGCACAGGTGAGATCCTTCAGCAATCAGCAGGTACAGGAGGGGCTGTAAACAGAGGAGCAGAATGAATCATGATAGGAAACACAGGAAACAGG
This sequence comes from Xiphophorus maculatus, assembly GCF_002775205.1. Taxonomy (NCBI): domain Eukaryota; kingdom Metazoa; phylum Chordata; class Actinopteri; order Cyprinodontiformes; family Poeciliidae; genus Xiphophorus; species Xiphophorus maculatus. The sequence goes on from NC_036457.1 coordinate 2,873,941, forward strand.
AAAATCATGACCCGATCTGCAGATTATCTGTTGGCCTGGTTAGACCCGCCATTGTTGCATAGTTTTGCAGGCCGTAACTCGTCCCCACTGCTGCTACAAGACTTCCTGCACTCTAGTTGCACTTTCTCTTCAGGATCACACTGAAAGCTGCATTCAAAACAGTACGGATCTTTATTTCTCTGCACAGGGTGAGAAGGAGATATCAGTATCAACAAACTGAGTAAGTAATCATCTTTAAGTTGTCATGTTTTCCTTGTTTCACACAGATATGAGTCAGATTATTTCAAATACGCAAATGAAGCAGATAAAACAAAGAGGTTCATGACTGAACATCACTGTGGTGATGAAATAAACGTTTTAATGTATTTATCTCTCCACAGGGACATGTCTGTCGTAAAATATGCAGGTAAGAAATAGTTTTTTTTTATTAAACAATGTGACTAACAACATATCCTGTATATCTAACACTCTTTCCTTCAGCAATTTAAGGACTAACACTGTTTTATGGCTCCAGATTTTGAGCAAACTATAAAATATGTAATAAGCTTCACTGAACACCAGCATAAAGTTGCTGTGATAGTAAATATGTGTAATTATCTAGTAGGTAAGAAAGCACCCAGCCTTTTTTATTCCACACCATGTTTGATATAGACAGGAATGAACTTGCACTGAGAAAATGAAATAAGTGGCTCTGCATAATAAGTGTACACAAGAACTAAAGTATTTGACTGAACAGCTGCAACGGAGTGGAGATTATTTCAAAATAAATACAATAATCATTAGCTATAAAAATAAATATGTTTTCTTCTATTGATTCTATCTTGTTATAAGTAATATTATAAAGAAAACTTCAGTTAGGACAGAATAAATACTCCTTTTTGGAATTTATTTAGATCTGTAGTTGATGTAATATATATATATTTTATTCCATCGTGATCCCAGTAATGAGTTGAATAACAAGCTTGTCCGTTCTCCTTCAGCTCTGGGAACAAAATTCTTTGTCGTCTTGTCTGGAAAAACAAACGGAGCTCATCAGCCCATAGTTAAAAAGCTGAAAGATATCGGCCAAACTGAGGTAGACTCATTTGATCAATGTGACTACCTCCTGGTTTTCTGTCCAATCGCTTCCCGTGTTGGAACCGACATCAATGAGACCCTCAGCAAAATATCAGGTAAGGTACAGCTTTGTCTTTTTTATACTCAAGTTACCAAAGCTTAGGGCTATAATAAACTGCCTTAAGAAAATATATTTAAAAAACCCAACAGGAGTGCTGATCCAGGAGTACCTTTTATATTAAAGAAAAACAAAAAACAATAAAAGAGCTATTGTTCCTTGTGACTGCTAATTTACTGAATGAATTCACCAGAAGTTCCTTATGAGAGGTGAACAGAGACATGTAGCTGAAGTGAGAGACAGAGATGAAGGAGCTTAAGGACAAAAAGAACTGACGGGAGCTCAAAAGAGAAACAATACTGAAGATGGTTGAACAGAGACAGAGCTAAAGAGAACTGAAGAGAGACATGGATGAATGGGGCTGAAGAGACAAAGCTAAAAAGAGACAAAATGGAAGACAACTGAAAAGAAAGATTGAGCTGAAGCAGCCAAAGAGACAGACAAAACTGGAGACTGAAAAGAAAGACAGAGCAGAAGAGAGAGGCCGACCTAAAGAGAGCTGGAGGTCTTTAATTTGCTCCATTGAGACAGAGATGAAGTGAGAGAGCTGTAGGAAAGAGCTGAAGAGAGACAAAACAGAAGACAGCTGAAGAGAGAGTATCTGACTGGAACTTAATCATTATAGAATACAAATTTAGAAACAGGCGCTTTTCATTTGTTTGTTAAAACTGGATAATGATATTAATCCACCTGGTCAATGCATCAGGAAGCTTCTGCACCAACGTTTCTAAACCACTGGCCTCCCTTCTTCATTTCAGACGTTAAAAAAGCCATTCTGGTGGTAATGCACCACACCTTCAATCCCAGCCTCATTGTAGCTGACAGCAGCAGACAGGTGCAGAAGCCCAACATCCTTCTTACTGTGGACTGTCTGTTTTATGAGGGCAAACTTCTCAAATGCAACCGCAACAATAACTCAATGACCGACATTGAAAGGGTTGTTGGGACGCCCGTTTCTTGGATAACTGTTAAGGTTTGTTGGTCTGATTACATATCGTCATGACAATGAAATTATTTTCCATAGGAATTATTATTTAAGCTTCATTCTGGTCATAATTGTCTTTATTATTTATTTCAGAACGCTGGGTGGAAAAACATCCTTAATAGTAAGTGAAACGTTTTCAATTTTCTTAAGTAATCTTTTATCCTTCTGTACAGTGACATAATTCATCTTGGGAAGTGATACTATCGTAGCATTGCACAGATATTTAATTTAAAGTGGTTTATGTTTAACTTTAAATTATGTTTTTTTTTTGTGATGGCCAGTTAAATGCTGTTATTATTTGTGACTGTTTGTCTTGTGTTGTTTTTGTCTTTTAGGGTTAAAGATTCCTCTCCTCATCTGTTCAGTTATTTTGATTGTTTTATTGCCAGTAATCATTTGGAGAATTTCTGCTGCTTTAACTTAACAAGACATTCAGTTAAAATCAATACAAATCAATCAAATCTTTGAAAAATCAGCTTTGTAGTGTTTTGTAAACGTTTGTCTTGTTCACACTGACACCTAAAAACCAACATAACATGAATATCAATTCTGTTTTGTAAAATTTGTATTTGTTTTATTGTTAATTTGCAAAGAAGGTTTTATACTCCTGTTACTGTTTTTTATGGATTTTCCAAATTTTGAATTTATTTACTATTTATCTCTCTAATATATTTCTGATTCCTGTATTTTCCATGAGTCCTAATAATTTAAGGGAATACATCAGTTTCTGACAAAGATATTTACCACTGGACAGATACAACAGGACAGTGTGAAGTCAACAAATTCAAGTTCAAATTGAATCTGTGTTGGAGAAAAACCAAAATGTTGACCTGCTTCCAGGGACACGGAGAAGGTAGAGCCGACTCTAACAAATAAGATGCAGCAAAGTGAAACTTTAAGATCCACGACTAAGAAAAAAAGATATCTGGATTATTGCCTTCATCTAACGACAAAGAGACACTGCAGGAAAAGAAACGTGGAGCTGAAAGCTACCAAAGAAAACTGAAGGTTGATTGTGGAGGATGAAAGACAATGGATGTACTGATGGAGGTCTGAGGATGACGTCTTTTGCACCAAATGTTTTGAATCAATAGAATCAACAAAGTGAATGTAAGAGGTCTCTATTTGCATTTCATAAAATAAAAATTAAGCACTTTTTAAAAAGTATCTCATCAGAATATTTATTGGTATTTGTGTAAGACAGAGAAAAATCTACAATCACAAACTTCCTTCAGCATCTCTTTCTGTGACATTCATAGATATGTCTATTTAGACAAGTCTTCCTTGGTGTCTGGAAAGCAAACCGTTTCAAAAACCTCCAGATTTGAGTCACAATGCGCTGTTACCTAGCAACCCCATCTGAGCATGGGCCATCACCTAGCAACTCAAAATTGGATCCAGCTGGTTTTACTGCTGTTCAATGACTCCTGGAAAAGACAAGTATTTTGTTGTTGACTTCCCATCCAGTAAACACCTGCTGCATTTTTGTTGGCTGTACAGAAGGCTCCACTTCTGCTTGTCAAAGATGCATGGCTGAGTAATTTCTCATCTGTCTGCAGCCATTTTCATTTCTTTTTATCTTATTTTCCCCTCTTTTTCTTTCACTGTCTTCCTCTTTCCTCTCTCATTTAAGCCATTGCAGCCATTTTCATGGACAAGTGTAAACACTGAGTTAAGTCAGCAGCAGCAGTTTATTTGGATTTAAAGTGACAGAGGCCCTAAAACGACTCCTTCTGAAAGGAGCTGAAAATATGAGGAAATTAGCAGATTGAAATTTCATCATCTAAGAATGATTTTCTGCATAAAATTGTAATGAACATGTTTTGTGTATCTAATAGATTTATCCAAACCTGTTCAAGGAAGCACGATAGGTCACCTTTAACCGTCTGATTGTTTATTTTCTTAAAACCATGATGGCATTGAAATCCATTTCATTTTGCTTCCAGTTTCTACTCCACAATCTGAGCTCTGCTGTGCTCACCACTTGATGACAGCTCTGCATGGAGCAGAGGAGGTCTGGTGTGCTGCAGAGTGATTAGTGGGGTCACACCTCTGGCCTTAAAAGGCGAAGCAGAATACCAGCAGCAGAAGCCCCCTCTAAAAATATCTCTGGCTCTGAATGCCACGTGAATGCAACAGCACCAATTAGGTTCACAGTTTCTCAGCTGGCAGTTGAATTTTTCCATCAAACTCATGGAAAAAATGTCACATTAAAAGATATTAACACCGTGGACACCTTGTGGTCACATGGTGCAGCAACGTGGGCCGGTGGGGTAAAGTTACCTCTCCTCACTTCTGCCTTTTGCTTGGATCACTGCAGCGGTCCCAGTGGTCAGTCTAATTCTGTCTGAGCTGGTCGGGTGGAGGAGGGGGATTGCTGTATCTGCAATCCCAGGCCCAACCTGCCAAAGGGCAAAGACACCGACCGTCTAAACTTGGTCTCTGTCACTCTGTCTCTCCAGCCTTTTCCTCTCCTGTAGAATTAAAGACAAACGTTAGAAAATATCTGGACTTTTTGTCCGTCTGATAAAAGAAAGGAAGTTCTAATTTACAAAGAAGAGTCTTGTCTTGGCTTAAGAGTTTTTCACGCTGGAATACCTGGTAGGATTAAATCGTTCAGAGGAGTGAGGAAAATCCTGATGTTTTATCTTCATGGAAACATAATCTGCAGAAGGATTGCCTTTTCAGAAGGATTTTAATTCTGGAAGTATGACTGAAGCAGCTGAAGGTAAAGTTTTATCTCAGTTTGAAAAATCTACCTTCTGTATTTTGCTCTGGCAAAAGTTTTGTTGTTTATAAATCAAACTAAGGGTGTCCAAACTGTGGGCCAGGGGCCATTTGTGGCCCCAACTGCACTTCAAGACTGATGCAAACTTGTTTATTGAACTTTAGATTTTTGATCAGGGTAAAATTATTGATGAACATAATGTGAAGTACAACAAAGTATTTGTTTTTTAATAACTTTTATAACAATTAGAACAGGTTTATTAAGAGACTTTTACTGAAAAGCTGACTTTACTGCATCCAAATCAACCTTTAGTTAATTTATTGAGCCTGGTTAAATATAGAAGGCAAATTGAAAGAAAGTGACACAAATTCTGTTCTTATAACTGAGAACAAATTTGTTTAACTGGATTTTAAAAATAAATCTCTTTCTTTTAATACAACAAACTTGCAAAATCCTTAAGTTTTAGATCAACCAACAACAACAACATCAGACCACTTCCTTTGCTTAATTTTAGTTTATATGTTGTTACTTTTTCAGTATTTATTGTTGTCGTTCCACTAAAGTAGCCATGTGTGAACCTTTGACAACATGCTTTGGAGAAGAAGTGTGATTACCAAAGAGTAATCTGGAGTAAGCTGAAGAGTTCCTGTTTGAAAACAAATTTCTTCACTATTATCACATCATAAAACGCAATAAGTCACACTGAAATGTTTCTTCCTCATATCTCATCGTTATCCATGACAAAAACTTTTAAATATTATCTGAAGTTTTTAAAGCAACAGTTTCAAAGAGTTAATGGATAATTTTTTAGGTGAAAAACAAAGAATGTCTGACAGAAAATAATAAACCTAATATTTTATCCCAGACTATAGCACGGGTTTTTCTCACGTAGAGGAATAATATTGATATAAATAGATAAACCAGTTATAAGTTCTTTATTTATAGCAATGCATTTTGTTGTATTTATAGTAATATTTTATAATTTCCTCAGGCTTACTTTGACAACACCGCAGGCGGTCTGAGCTGGGCTATAATGGATACCTGGTAGGATTGTAGAAACCATAGATGGACACAGATCAGCTGTAAACTAGAGGATTTGTGTGTGGATGACTGAACAAGCCTTTTAAAGCAGGTTTCAGAAACTGGTGCAGCTTATCCAAGCTTGCATGAAAAGGCCACAGGTTCAGAGGTCGTCTGAAAACAAAAACATTGATTTCAGGAAGGCTATTTCTGAAAGCTCAAGAAGAACAAATTTAATCCAGAGCTTCGTTTTGCCAAATAGAAGATTAAGTGAAATTACTTGAAATACTTCGCTATAGTGGAGTTCAACTGGAATATTTTTGCTTTGCGTCAAGAATCTGCAGGTTTCAGAAAGTCAAATTTAAGACCTTTTAAGACCTTTTTTAATGACATTTAAGGCCAAAAAATAGAGGGTGATTGAGGGATTCTGGTATATTACGCTACAGATTCAATCCCCATACAGCAAAGCTTAAATGTTTTTGGTTTTTTTGCATGCACCTTGCTTCCTATGGTTTGGCAACATAAGAGAGCCAGTGGCAAAAACAAATGCTGTCCAGTCGACTGGCCATAAAGTTGCACTTACTCATGATTCAAAAAGCTAACAAGCTATTTAGCAAAGTTATATTAGCAGCTAGCTACTGGTAGCCTCAACCATCTTGAGTCAAAAAGCGGAGATGTCTCACAATTTCCTCAAAGAAAAGTTCAAGGTAAATAAATGTTACGGGACTAAATAATCCTTTAAACGACAAAATTTAAGAGCTGTTATTAACACATTTAAGGCCACCTTACATCTTTCTATTGAATTTAAGACATTTTAAAGCCTTAATTTTAGATAAATGAATTTAAGACAAAGACTTTTTAATGGTGCATGGATACAAAAGTCAAGAGATTTATGTTCTGTTTTATTTTGATCTAAATGTAGAAACCTATCAGGATCTTTAACTATAAATGTCAACACGTCAACCAGTGACACTGACAATCACATTGAAACAAGCCTTAAATTATTTTCTGTCGTGGTTGTAGAAAAACCCAAAAATGATGAGATTGATACTATTAATGAAAAAACACAAATACAGCCGTATGAGGGGAAAACTGCATTGGAACAGCAGGGATAAAACACTAGAAACCAACAGAGACTGAAAGAAAATGAGCAGCTTTAGTCCTACGGAGCTTGATTGCTGGATCGTGAACACATGGCTGATTGTAAACAAGGTTCAGCTGTGAGGAGAGACTAGGCAGGCAGACTGAGGGAGAGAGAGACGGCAAGAGAGGAGCACGGAGTAAACAAAAAGCAAACAGAAAAATAACAAAATGCAAACGAATGACTAACCAAAGAAAGAACCAGACAAAGATAAACACTAAAAAACTCAAACAATCCAGGATTCTGACATTTTCATTTGAAGAACCTTACAAATATTATGTAGTCTCATTGAAATAAGATAAGATTAGAAAATATTCTTTAAAATAATAAATAATCAAACACCAAGACGTACTTTGGAATCAAATCAGAATTGCTGGACAACATTTGAGTCAGTGATGCAAAAATATCAAAAAGATGTAGGAGTCTGAATAAATATTTCTTTTTCTTACAAAAACACAATCTGCTATGAATTGATTTGTACACTAAGCCATCCACCCACATCCTCCCACAAAACACTATATTCACTTGCTGTAGCTGGCGTCCAGACTCGATCTGTGGGAATGGGAGCAGAGCGTGGATTGTGGTTTGTGTTCAGAGCTGCTAAGCTTTCTTAGTCAGCAGTAATGAAGAAGCTTGCAGTCGCCGCCAGCAGTGAGCTGAGGAGAGTCAACAGGTGGTTTCAGCTGGTCTGACAGACACACAGCAGCGTAAACGAATGATTAGGATAACGCCATGAAGCCATGATCCATTTTTCAGGAGCAAAAATGCAAACTAAGGACGTCTAACTGGTGAATGCAACAGAGGGAAACCACAACTGCCTCGTCCTTGCTCTCTAACTTTATTTCCCTAATTAGAAAAACAAAACTAAACAAAACAAAGAAAACCAAAACAAAAGAAATTACAGCTAGAAGCAAATTAAAGTAAAGCACAATGCAAAATACTGAAAATCTGTACAAAAACCCAGGATTGTAAGAAAAAAAAAAGCTCATTCGTATGACGGAGTATTCAATCCAGGCCAAGAAAATCCAAATAACAAAATTCAGAGGATAAAGCCATAATATTACGAGAATAAAGTTATTATATTGTGACATTATTCTGGTAATATAGAGATTTTATACTACTTATGTCTTTATTATCCAAGTATTCTGTCTTTATTCTGAGAATATATTATTAATTTAGATTTTTTTTTCTACTTTTTGTCTCATATGATCCAGCAGATATTTTTGATATTATGTTCTTTATTTTTTGATTTGACTATATTTTTTTCTTCAGCTCGATCGTCAGTGACAACCACCATGGTCATTGACGGGAAGGCCGGAGAGGCCGGCTCGACGACTCTCCGGTCGTCAAAGAAAATGTTTACAGACGACCTCTACTCTACGTTCAGCTCCCCTCTGGCCTGGATCCTGGTTCTGGCACTAATCATCACCTGGACATGCGTGTTCATTATTATGTTTGATGTGGCCGACTATAAGACCATTGCAGGTAAAAGAAGAATGGTGAATATTTGGTAAATTATGACGTTGAAATTATTGAATATTCCTTGTTATTTGATGCTCTGTGGTTCATCCATTATTTTCTAGGATTTTAAAGATTTTGTTATTTTTGTTTCCAGTTTGACCTTTGTTTAGAAAGTAGTCACAAACTAAACTCTGTGGTGTGTTGTTTTGCACTTCAGGTTAGATTAAAGCAATTTAAAAAACTGGATAAAGCCGCTTTACAATTATTGCATTTACGAATATATTAGTTATGAGCATTAATGTTTGGAATTATGTGAAAACATACTTTATTTGAATAATAAGGAAGAAATAAATATTTTCTTTTAGTCTTTATTGTATGTTTTATCTTACTTCAGGGAGAAGCTGGCAATTTTAATATTTGCAGGAAAATTTCACCTGGAAAATTTTCCTCAATTTTATCATATTAAAGCCATTAAATTAGGCTGCGTAGTCTCTCAGCATTGTTTATTATATTTGAATAATAAATGAGTAATATTATTGTATTATAACAGAGTTATCTATTCTAACACTATTAAAAATCTCCCATCATTCATCTCTAACAGAAAGACTCACAAGAAACTGATTTTGTTTAGTTATTTCATTTCATTTTAATTTACACTGACAGAATAATGCAAATTAATGTACACATCAATAATAATGTTTGTAAAAGCTATAATAATCAGTTTTATTGTTGAAAAAGACTGGACGCATGTAAAACCTTACCATCATGTTGGTTTTACTTTCCTTTCTCACTAAAAGTTTTTACTCATCATCCCTGTTTTTCATCCAACCAGATCGCCCTCCTGCTGGGATCAGGAAGGTTTTAAAGAGTTCAGGGCGCAGAGGCAAGACTTCTCACCTGCAGCTAACTTAGCAGATCCCTAATGCTTCTTCTAAAACTACTAATGGCTTCATATAACAACAAAACATAGCTGTTCTCAGATTAATCCCTCTGTTTTTAATAGGAGATGCATTTACAAGCAGTTTCTGGTGCTTTAGCAGCATCCTGGATGTTTAGCTTCAGTGGAAGAAATGGATATTTGACTCTGTCCTGAATTTGTGCATTTGCTCACATAGAAAGAAATGAACAGTCTCTAGTTATTGTGATAGTGAGTTTTAATTTAGAGAGACTGAATGAAACCGCTCCAAAAGAAGGAACCGGACTATAGCGCAAGGCATGCTGGGTAAATACAACCAAAACAAACGCTAGCTAGAGCCTAAAGCTAGTGTGAGAAATGGCTTGTTGTCTTTTTGCTGGAGAAAAAAGAAATCCTACAACTACTAAAATATGACACCAGTCCACTTTTATTTTCATTTTGTGAATCAGGCAGTTCCTCGGTGTCTTCTTTAGAGGTTATTGTGTTTCAGTGGTTCTTGGTGCAGCGCCACCTCAGGTGAGGAGGGGAACAGACTTTTCAACTATAATAATGGCATAGTAATTATTGACCGTTCATTAGTTCGTAAGTTGGCAAACTACTGAATAATAATATGTACAGTCATATTAATATTATTTTTAAAATGTTCTGTAGAGGGAGGAGTACACTGACTGCATTGTTTTCTGATGTTTGTAGTTTATTTCCTGAACTTTTCTGGTTCAAACATTCACAAAACCCATGAATGAAGTTTGATCTGAAAAAAGAAACTGTGGGTTTTTGAAATAATTGAACTTCAGAGGAGCTTGATTCCAATTAGTTGCATTGATTATTGATTTCTGATTAGGCTAATCGAGCTCCTCTGAAATCCCTGTTATATATAAAGCAGTTTCTGACTGAAGCTGATGGCTGAGGATTTGAAGGATTTGTGAAATGCTTCTTTATGCAGCATTATGTTGGAATGCGTCCTGAGGAGGTTAAACTGGAAGATGGGTTACCCTTACCTCCTGTGATGTTTTAGGATCCATTTCTTAAAAGTTCTTGCTGCCCCACTTTCAGTTTAACCCCTCAAAGTGGAACCATGTCCGTCTTGAAGAAAATATTGCTTATACAGAAACTCGTATTGTTTGAAATTATTCCATTTAGTTACACAATTGATGAATATAAACTAAAGTATTTGTGTTCTTTGCCTTGTTGACCTCTGTACTCCCCCAGGAGGTCTCAGTAAGTTCGGTTCAGATCCTGTGAAGGTGGTGAACGATGCCGTGGACGAATCAACAAACATTATTAGCGCCATGTTCAGTTTCGCTGCGAACCTCATTGCTCCAGACGAAGAAGAAGGTACACTGAGTTCTTCAACACAAATTACACATTGCATTTTAATAAAAATAGGAATCACATTTTGTATTATTCAAGCATGTTTGAAAAAGAGTGTTTATAAATTTATTTTTTGATCAAATTTTCAACACATTCATGTACATATTTTTTTATCTTCCTTTGCAGGAATGCTGTATGCGGTGAGGAAAAAAGGTTTGTATAGAGAGTCATTCATTCTTCCTCAATCCTAGAGCAAATTTTACCTTCTGTGTTAATTTTTTTTGTGTAGCTCAAACAAATGGAAAATCTACATCAATTCAATATTTCTAAACTGTTTAAAAACTTCCTAAGAGGAGATGGGAATTAGCAGCAGATTTGGATTTTAAAAGAAATTTTATGCAATCACAATATGAGTATATGTTTTTGTAAAGTTTTATCGAAAAATGGGATGTGGCAAATTATAATGGAAAATTGTTGATGGTATTTCAGAAATTAGCAGATTTTTGCACGTTTTCATCAATTTATAATTAATTTTTGGAGATGGACTCTACGTTATTTGTTTGGAAGGCCTCCCTGCCATCACCCTAATCTAATCTTCTAGAAAGATCTGTTATCAGATTCAAGTCTGTTTCAGAGGAAATGTGGTAAAATTAAGATTAAAATTGGGGTTAGCTTCTTGAAATTAAAATCTAATAAAGTTGGAGAACTATAGGAACACATTCACATGTAGGATCCAAAAATTTCAGTTTCTGCCCAATGAAAATACAATGAAACAATTTGTAGCTTAAATAATTAACACAAAAAAAGGTAATAAAACAATTACAACATGACAGCAGAAGGCTGTAAGCCATGGATGAGTTTTTGACTTGTGTTTATAGAATTTGATTTGCAGCAAGGATAAAGTTTGGAGACACTGTACATGGCATTTAGCAGGTTAAATTGGGGCTGGGAACCTCTGATTTAATACACATAATAATATTTATGTCTAAGCTTCTTTTATTTATGAACCATTTCAAAGAGTCAAGATGGTTGGATGAGGAGGAGGGGGAGGAGGAGGGTCAGGTGAAGAGTAGGAAACCAAAAGGTATTCGAATTCTTTGGGTGGGTGAAGTTTGGATTCTGCCATAACAACTAATGGAGATAAAAACAGGAGATCCTTCTTCTTCTACTTTCCTTTAATAGTTGTGCTTTTTCATCCTTGGTCATTATTAACTAGACACTTAATATCTCCCTCCAAAATGTTTCAATTAATTAGATTTATATTGCAACATGTGAAAAAGTATCTACACTTTGACTTCATTGTTCCAGTTTCTCGATTGACTTTTAAAAATGTTTTATTTGCTTTTGTAGGAGAATTTTTACCGCCAAGAAGTAAAGGTATGTTCCCTGAATGCATTTGATCATTCTATCTGCATAAGCAAACATCAACTGAAAAAAACCTGAACTGATACAAAAAGCACCAAAATTAAAAACATAATACAAACTTCCATCAAATTTCTGTAATTGTTTAACTTGTTTTTGTTGTAATTATACTGTATATCAGTTAAATATCATGATATGTACTTGATTTCTTTCAACATCCTCATAAAAATTCAATCTGTGGCGCCACTTTTTTTTTCTGTTGTTTGATTTCAGAATATTAAATTAGTCTTCAAGAATTTTCCAGGAGAAATAGTTTTGATTTCTGCTTTTAATGTATTATTATTATTATTATTATTATTATTATTATTATTATTATTATCATCATCATCGTACCTTATGCATTTTTACAGTTATAGGAATGCAAGTTCAGACAAAACTAGAAAAGGCAGAAGAAGCAGCAAAGGAAGAGGAAGAAGAGGCCTCTGAGGGGGAGGAAGAGGATGAAGATGAAATAGAGGAAGAAGAAATAGAGGAGGAGGAGGAAGAGGAGGAGGAGTATGATGAGGAAGGGGAATATGAAGAGGATTATGATGAGTATGAGTATGAGGAGGAATATGAGGAGGATGAAGAGGAAGATGAGGAAGCAGAAGAAGAGCAGGAGGAAGAAGAGGAGGAGGAACAGGAAGCAGTAAGCACTGAAGAAGTTGAAGAAGAAGAGGAGGAGGAAGAAGAGTTAGCTGAAGATGAGGAAGCAGAGGAGGAGGAAGAAGCTTTAGCTGATGAAGATGAGGATGCAGAAGAAGAAGGTGAGAAGGAAGAGGAAGCTGTAAGCGCTGAAAAATTTGAGGAAGGGGAGGAAAAGGAGGAAGAAGCACTAGAATCTGAAGAAGATGAGGAAGAGGAGCTAGAAGGAGACATCCAAGAGAAGGACGAAAAGGAGGAGGAAGGAGAGGAGGAGGATGAAGGAGCTGAACTGGAGGAAACTGGAGAACCTGAAGAGGAGGAAGATGATGGAGCTCCTCCATCAGCTGCAGTAGAGGCTGAGGATGATGAAGAGGAGGCAGGAGAAGAAGATGAAAAAGAAATGAAGGCAGATGCTGCAGCTGCTGATGAAGAGGAGGAGGATGAAGAAGAAGCTGCAGCTGCTGATGAAGAGGAGGAGGATGAAGAAAAAGAAGCTGCAGCTGCTGAAGAAGAGGAGGAGGATGAAGAAGAAGCTGCACCTGCTGATGAAGAGGAGGAGGCCTCTGATGAAGCTGCTGATGAAGAGGAGGAGGCGTCTCCTGAACCCGTCTCCACCTCAGATGATGAAGAGGCGTCTCTGTCTCCTGATTCCGACGTTCCCGTTGTTGTCATAGACGGCGATGAAGACTCGCCGCTGCCTGACGATGATGATGTCAAAGATGAAGAGGATGACAGCAGTGACGATGCGTTTGTGGATTCCTCAGAAATCAGTGACTCAGCACTTCTGTCCAGTGAGGAAGACGATGAAGATGACAGACTAGCAGCGACGTCAGACAGCGATGATGTCATCGCAGAGGACACTGAGGAAGACTTGGATCTAGATCTTCCTCACATAGCAGTTTCTAGTGACGAGGATCTTAAAGTTAAAGATGAGGAAGATCTTTCTCCTCTACCACCTGTCGATGATGATGATGATGATGATGATGACGTAAAGGTTTCTGAGGAAGATGAAGATGACCTGGACCAATCAGACGACCTTTCTGTGGCTTCCTCTGAACTGTTTGCAGATGATGAAGATGAAGGTAAAGATGAAGACCTTGATAAGGACGACCTCATTGACCTTGAGGTTGATGAAGATGAAGATCTTATCAAACCTTTACAGGCGGAAGAACAAGAAGTAGCAGAGGAGGAAGAGGAAGACGAAGAGGAAGAGGCGGACGTTCTTCCTTTGGTCAGCTCAGACAGTGGAGTGTTGGGCGACGAAGATGACGACGATGATGAAGATCTTGATGAGGACTCTCTGAGTGATGATGAAGATGAAACCGAGGAAGACGATGTTGAGACGAGCTTCGATGATGAAGAGGAGAAAGAAGTGATAGAAACATTGGTTGGCACAGAGGAAGACATTGATGAAGCCGAGGATGACGAAGGTGAAGGTGAAGATGAAGATGAGGAAGATGAAGACGAGGAAGATGATGATGGACTTGATGACATCCTGTTGTCAGGTGAGGTTAAACTTTCATTTCCTCCATTTTTTAATCCAAAATATTCAAACGTTTGACCATAGATTTACAGTTTTTGGGAAAAACTTCACAAAATGACAGCAATAAAAAATAAACGCTGAAATTTATAGAATTAAAAATTATTACCAAAGTCATAAATTCACACCTTGTTGGGCTTAACCTTTTAAATGTGCTGCAGTTATGTCTATTGCTCTATGGTACTTTTTTCTTCCACTCAACTTTTCCTTACCATGCTGCAGTATGCAAACTGTTTTTAGTTTCTTCTGAGAAACTAAGCTATTGATTTTCATTGTCTGTAAGTCCTAATCATCAAAATTGATAGAAATAAATGGCTGAAAGTTACCAGTTTGTTTAACAAATCCATTTCGTACACAATAAACTTGAATGAGTGAAATAAATAAACTTATCGACGATCCTCTAGTGTATTGAGGATCATCAATAAGTTTCTGCAACTGTAGAAGGGTTAACCTGACTAACATTGCTTGAAGCCTAAAAAATGGAGGCTATAAAGTTGTTGATGTTTATTAAATCAGCACCAAACTAGCAAGAATTTAGCCCCAATGAGTCGACTCGGTAAGTTATGAGCTGCCTCTAAACCAATGAGATCCATTTCGTTAAAACAATAATGACAAAAAAATAAATAAAAATAGATTGATTGATTTTTTAGTGTTTAAAATCAAAGAAAAGGAAATAACTAAATGTGTAACAGAAGCCCATGAAGCTGCATGTGCGAATATTATCTGATATTTAGGAATCTGAAACCAGATTTAATTCAGCCACAGTTATGTGCAAAGTTAACTTGCATTTATAAAGCGATTAAAATCAGTCATTTAAAGTCATTAAATAAATATGTAGACATTTGATCATTTACAGTATCTAAAATTAATTAATTTTAGTAGCTCATTTTAATGACTAATGTGCTTTTTAATTGAAGCCGCCATTGCAGCAGCGATCACTGGCCAGGAGGAGGCAGCAAAGACTGCTGTAGATGATGAAGAGGCTGAAGCTGATGAAGACAAGGTGGAGGAAGATGAAACAGAAGAAGCTGGTAAATATCAGCTATAAATTATATGAAAAACTGTCTTTATATTAGATTTTTAAAATAAGAGCAATGTAATCACTTAATGAGAGAAAAAGACTCAAATAAAAACATATGATTCATATTTTAAATAATTTTACAGACTAAAACTGCACCAGAACTTCTGATAGCTCTTAAGAAGATCTCACAGTTTTTTTAGTTTGTTTATAACTGTGTAAGTGTTTTGTTTGGTTCCCATCAGAGACCAGCCAGCCTGCTGCTCCTGAGGAGAAAGATGAAGAAGAAGAAGAAGCTGAAGAATCTGTTTCTAAGCCTCAGAAATCCATCGACAAATCCGAAGACAAGGAAGAGGAGTACGATGAAGACGGAGATGAAGAAAAGGCCACAGTGGATGTGATCAAACCTGTGCCTGAGCCAGAGGAGGAAACACCCAAAACAGAACCAACAGGTTAGAAACTGAGCCTGAGGAGGTGAGTTTTTACCTTATTTGTTTTTCATGTAACTTTAATTTTGTACTTTGTGATTTTCAGAGTGTCCCTGCCTACATTCTGCAAAGACACAAGAGACTGTCACCAAGACTGCAGATAAAAAAGGTTTGTTTGTATTCATGGTTAATTCATGCACAAAATCAAACATGTTTGATTTTCTCAGTTTAAACTTGAGCAGCTGAATTGAATCTCAAGTGAAGAGGAGCATCATGAACATGAGCCGTGCCGTGGAAAAAGTATTTATAACTCCTGAACTTCGAATACCCTGAAGTCAAGTATAAGTTTATAACTGGACAAAAATGCAGGCAGTAGAATAAGATTGCTATTTAATGTTAAGGAAAAATAACATGAGATGATGAGGAAAACATGGAGGAAACGAAATGCAACAGAAGGAGTCAGTGGAAAACAACAGCTGAATCTCCATTGACCATAAAGTTATGCAAATTGGAATTACATTTATTTTTTATTATTTAATGGAAACCCACAAATTTTTCGCTAAAAGATTTTTGTGCTAAGATTACACCATCTTTCAGCTGTATCAAAATGAGTATTTTTTGCAAAACTGCAATGCAAACACATTTTTCACATCACACGAGTCACATGATCAATAACCTGATGTTGCTACTGGTGGAAAAAAAAAAGAAGACGACGACAGTAAGGGGTACGAGGATGTTTGTAAATTTCCCATCACATGTTTCTTATTTAATGGAAACACTGCAATTATGAAATTGTGTTTTTTTTTACATTATTGAGAAATCAAAAAAGTTTTGTGCACATTTGTAACTGAAACTCAGCTGATGAGAACTGAAGAGCTTAACTACCCAGTAGAAATGACAAAGGAGACAGAAGAGCTAATCATAGGTGAGTGGATGCAGCCGAATGGTAGACTGAGGGTGAGGTGAAAAATAAACAAAGAAAAAACCCTCAACCTAATATAAACAATAAACAGAAAGAAATAGTAATCTAACAAAACAAATCCAAACAATGAGAATAAATGAACTAACATGGTGGATGAACTAAAAATGAAAGATAGGACAAAAAACAAAGAAATGAACAAGACAGAAAATAAAACACATTGAAATTTGTGATTGTATAATGACAAAATATTAAAAAGTTCAAGAAGTATGAATATATTTGCAAATCAGTATTAAAAATACTCTATTTTTGATATTTTTAGGATTTTAATTTAGTATTTATCTGTTAGATGCTCCCAGGAGGGTGTCGGCTGTGCGACGGAAAAAAGGTAATTCTAAAAAAATAAAACTTTTTTGTTTTAATGAACAACCAAATCTTTCCAAGTACAACAAAAATAATAGTTTTCTAACTTATAAAAGTTTATAACTTGAAGGAATTATTATGATGCATTGAAAAGTATGTTGAAAATCTATTTTTCCTGTTCATTTATTTGTATTTTACTTTAAGAACAGGAAGCTGTGAAGAAGACAGATGAAAAGCCAAGAAGACAAGGTAATACCAAACACTATTATATATGTATTGTGTAGGCATAATTACTTCATCTGTGCTCCGATGTTTGGTCCAGCTCTTCCTAGATTTCCAGCTCTGGAGCCAAAAGCCAGGAGAATCCGAAGATTAGCTCCTCTTCTGAAAGGTATCCAGAAAATATGAACGTCTCAGCTGTGATGCACACTTATCGATAAACTAGTGCCAGGCAGCAGTGACATTATTTTAATCTGTTGATGAAAATATTAACATAAATTTTATTTTATAAAGCTAAGATAAAACAGAAAAGCAAGATGTCAAAAACAGGTAAGCAAGTCAAATACACACTGTTATTACAAAAGAGGGGATATTATTTTTTTCCCCTTAACTGGACTGTATTTTATCACCAGTGATGGAGACCAAGAAACAGGAAGAGACCACAGAGTCTGCACAGGAAGGTAAACAATTAAAATTGTATTGTTTT
This sequence comes from Xiphophorus maculatus, assembly GCF_002775205.1. Classification (NCBI taxonomy): domain Eukaryota; kingdom Metazoa; phylum Chordata; class Actinopteri; order Cyprinodontiformes; family Poeciliidae; genus Xiphophorus; species Xiphophorus maculatus. The sequence goes on from NC_036457.1 coordinate 2,891,697, forward strand.
TTCCTATTTTGTTTTCTAATTAATATACCAAGTTAAAAAACACAAACTACATTGTTCTCTTAATTTTGCGGCTACAGATTTAGTTTTTTTTTTTTTTTTTACTTTGTTGATTTTCTAATCCTTATTAAAAGCTCAAGTAGCTTAAACACATTTGCAAACCCCGGCTCTTAACTGAAAAACGTCATAATCACACCTTTCAAAACTTATTTATCAATTCCTCAAAAGAACAACTGTAAACTCAGAAACCAGTGGAAGTAAGTGTGGCGCAGGATGTGTGCTCGTTTTTTGGTGCATATTTTATCAATGTTTATAGAGAACAAGCATGAAAACAGGTCAAGATTAAATATAAGAACATTTTCCAGTATCTGGTAAAGATTGACTACAATGTACAACCGACTTGTTCTGACGTAGACCCTTAATTAGTTTTAACTTCCTGTTTGAGTTGTGATGCTTTTATTTTGAAGCTACAACTTCCTGTTTAGTTGTTAGCGCAACGGCAGTTTAACGGCAATCAAAAGAAAGAAGAGAAGTTGCACCGTTGATTATAAAATATATCTTGTTATTCGCAGCCCCTTGACAAAAGCAAAAGGTATTTAATGATGCAAATAATTATATGTTTTAAATATTGTGTGACAATCATTAAGAAATAATTGGTTTATGATCTACATATAGCGGCCTAAACAGGACTAGCTAAACCTGCTCTGGGTAAGGCTAATCACCATGGTAACCAGTAACCGTGCTAGGATATCCGGAAAATCCCGACATAATCCGCTCTCCTGGTTTGTAACTATGCATGGTGCATAAAAATAAACAAAAAATAATTCTTCGGTCAACTAAAGAAGCAAACATAAGGAAAAGAAAATAATGTTTACATTTCAAAATTGAAATTTTGAAAGTCAGCAGTTAGCATCTTAAAGCTCATTCAGCCTCAAACATTCTTGCAACATAACTATAGTGATCCATTTCATTATCTACAATTAAAACCAGATTGAAACACAAAGCATGATTATTAAGCTAGTGAAGCATCTGATGTTTATACAAGTCAAAGAATTGATTGACTTTCAAACATATGTACATAAGATGTGATTTTGACTTATATTTGGCAGCATGTGTTAAACAAAAGACCTTGTACGATATATTTGGACATTTTCAGACATATTTTGACTTTCTGTATAAAAGAAAAAAAAAAAAAAGAGCAACTGACCTGAAAAGTTATGTTAACTTCTATCCTGTCTATTTGACTCCAGGATTACGGTACATGAGGAAACTTTAATATGCATTTAATTTTTGCTGCAGTCAGTCCCTGCAGACCTGCTCCAGTTTACTGCCCGGCCCCCCCAGGATGGTACGGTAGGTCACCCTCTAATAATAACATACATGAAATGCTTAAAAATCTGTAAAAGACTGGTTGCATCATAATTAAGTAAACCATCTATTTGCTGAAATTGTCTGTGTTTTCCAGTTCATCACATCGTCACAGACAATCCGTACCCTCCTCCAACCATGTCAGGTATTCACGCTGATGGGGGATCAACTCTGATCTGGTATTTAGCATGCAGTGCAGTTATGAACAGCTTTTGTTTTTTTTTTCTAGCTCCCTCTGCTCCGATTGTGACCGTTCACCCTCCAGCTTCTCCATCACAGCCTCCATATCAGCAGCCTCCTCCTTCACTAATGCAGCCGCTCTATGCTCACTATCAGCCATATCAGCCACCAGTGCAACCTGCAATGCCACCTCCTGCAGAACCTTCTCCATCAGTGCAACCAGAACATCCAGAGGCTCCACAACCGGAACCACCGGTGGAGCCTGAGGCACCGACTCCAGCTATTGAAGCTCCGCCAGCAGCAGCTGAAGACCAGGGTGAGGAGGACCATGAAGATGATTAGTTACTATAGGTTAAAACAGCAAAAATTTGAAGAAAGACATGATTACACAAAGAGAAACACAAAATACATATCAAGTTACTGTAGTTCCAGTTAAAAAAGTTTTAAAGCACATATTGAATGATGAAAAATGATATTGTTTTTCTTTTAGAACCAGAGAAAGTTGTGAGAAAAGCTCCCTCAGTGAAGAAAGGTACAAACTATTTAACGAATTAAATTTGCAGACATCAATATTTTCCTCCTAATTACAGCTGTGAACAGTAATTATGTATTTTATTGTGTTTTCTCAGCTGCAAAGAAAAAAACTAAGGTTGCTAATTCAGTAAAAGGTACTGGATGTTCTTCTGCTTTAATTCACTGAATCATTGGGATGTTTCCTGAAACTAACTGCAGCTCCAGCATGTGATAACTGTAATATAGTGGCACAAAGTGCTCTGCGTGCATTAAATGGGCACAATTTGCTTTCTGTGGTCATTTTACTGCAATTATTCTCTCTGAGTGAAAAAGAACGAGACAGAAAGAAGCATTTTCTGTTTAGCTTCAGCTAACACAGTGACTTTATGACTGAAAACTGTTCCATTATAATAAATGCTATGAATTAATTACATAGAAATTAAAATGAACACAAATGTTTGTTTCTTTAGGTAAAGCTCCAAAAAAAGAGAAAACCAAACTTTCTGCTGAGGCTAAAAAAGGTGAAGTGTATACTTAGAAAATTGATAATATAAATATTTTTAAAAATGTTGCTCATTTCAAATGCACCGTTTCATCTACAGAGAAGCTTCCAAAGGAGAAATCCAAACTTCCAGCTGGAGCTAAAATAGGTAAATCTGATATTAGCTGAATTATCAGGCTGTATGCTTTCAAAAATGTTGCTTTTTTGGGTCAAATTTTATCATTACTTTCTAGAGAAGCCTGCAAAGGTGAAATCAAAACTTCCAACAGAAGCTAAAAAAGGTACATTAAATATTAATTAATTTATTAGCTGCATGCTCTTGTTTTCTGTTGTTATTTGGCATTTTTTTGTTTTCCATCCATAGAGAGGCCTACAAAAGAGAAAACCAAATCAAGAAAAGGTTAGCTGACCGAGTCTGGCGTTGTCTGGGTTGTCATTACTAAATGAATTGAGATGCAGCCTAAAGAAAATGTCAGCAGTGATACAGAAACATGATTTTTTTAAAGCTAATCCCAACAATTTGCTCATAATGCTAGAGCCTGCAGCTGTACAGCAGAAGAGGAAATCAGCGCCTAAGAGGACAGGTAACAACACGCACCGACTCAAATTAATATGCATGAAGTCAGTCATCATTCACTGCAGTGACAAGAGAGATGATTGTTGATTAGAAACTAATTGTTTCTGTTCCCCTCCGGAGCGCCGGCTGTCAAGAGCAAAGTCAAAGCATCCAAAGATAAGAAAGGTGCAATTCTGATGATGCATGAACTCCGCAAACTTTTCCTAATGGTTCATGGTTTTTTTAAGTAATTGAGTTTGACCAAGTTTCTAACTGAATTTAAAACTTTTCCAGTCCAGTGAATGCAGATGCTAATGGTTTACTTTTGTATAAATGAGTAAAACATGTTGTGTTGGACAGAACCAGAATCACGTCCACAGCCTCTGAGACTGAGGACGAGACTGGAAGCTGACAGGAGGACAAACGTGACGGCTAGAGCTGAGCCAAAGAAACCAGTCAGAGTTTCCTTTAAATCAGGTAACTTTAACAAAAACAAGGCAGGTTAAACATAACAGACACTTTACTGTTCTTAGTGGTTCTATAAATAATCTTTTAGGAAAGCCAACCATTGTTTTTTTGTCTGTATATTTTCCATATAAGAACACAAATATAATCTTGTCTCTGAAATTTCTTACATCGAAGTTCAATCATAGAAAATGGCATTACAGATTTCACGTCATTATTATTTATTAAACAGATGAAACCTAATAATAAAAGTTCTGTCTGAGAAACCCCATGATTGAATGGAGCCATCTTTACTAAATCTCAGTAGTTGATCAGTTTTTTCAGTCATTCTGGATGATTTTTGTCCACTGGGACTTTATAACATTATCTAACTTCATTGAGGTTAAATATATTTATTTTTGAAAAGTTAACTGAAAGTCCCACCAAAACATTTTAATTTGTTGATTTCTGGACTTTGACTAGGCCATTGCATCACCACAATTTGTTTTCTGCTGATCATCCAATTAAAGGCAGTGAGATATTTGATGTTTGGCTGTAAGAAAACATTCAGAGGAGTTCATGGTCAAACCAATGAGAGCAGAGTTAGTTTAGTTTATTTCAGATATATTCACATTCAATTAAGTATAAGTAGAAACTTATTTGATACTAACCCTTTCTTTTATACATGTCTTACTTTATACATTATTCTTTATTGTTGTTGTCACCAGTGAATGCAAAAGAAGTCCAGATCATCATTCCTCCACCACCATGCTTCACAGTTTTTTCTGTAAAAAGGCCAAACATCTAAACTTTGGTCTTATCTGTTTCTGAAACTTAAGCTATGCTCACATATTATTTTTAGCAAAGAAATTAGCTTTCTCATACGTGTCCTTCCAATGTAGCCATGGATTTTGTGCTTTACATTTATTAGAAATAGTGGTTAAATTTATATTATACAATAAAATGTATTTCAGTTTTAAAGCTGAGTGGGCAGGATGAAATGCCGTTGACCTCACTTTAGTCACAATAACTGAATCCTCAAATGATGCTGAGAAGAGATGGAAAGCCAGCAGAGTTCAGTAATGTTAACAGGCTGAACACATGAAATGGAAAAGGGGAATAATTAGACAGAATGTGTGGGAGTGGGAGGAAACGGTCAGAAAAGAGTTGAGAAAAGATTACCAGAAAATTCCCACTCAGGTTCATAATGTGTAGATTTCAAAACAACGTCCAACTATAGGAGAACGAGCGGTGTGTGGGTTTGACTGTTAAAAAAGACATATGCCGATAGCTGCATCAAGCGCAATCAGGATGAAACACAAATATTTATCTGCAGCATAATAACTAATACATAATGTATTCTAAGAAACAAACCAGTGACCGTTTAATGAGCAAATACAAATGGTTATGATTCAAATCTCACATTTCTTACCAGATTATTGGCATTTTTATGTGTTTATTTTGACGTCTCAGAGAGAATCTGGCTGGTAAAAAGGTGTATGGATTATGTGATTAAAGTTGTTTTCTGCCAGATAGAACTAATTGAGGATGTGCTGTGAGGTGCAACACAGAGGGAGTGTAAACAATGATGGTGATGCGTTTTGCAGGATATAATTGGGCTTTTTCTTTTCTGTTACAGAAAAAGCTGTAAAGGCTAAAAAGAAACCAGTCAAGAAAGCTGAAGGTATGGAGTCAGAACATAACAAACGATTCCTCTGAAATCTTGACTTTAAACTGATCAGCATCTTTTCTCAAACCCTAGATAAAGTCAAACAGCCACCAAAAACTCGTAAGTATGACCCTGTGGGCATTGTTTGTCACTCTGGAGAAAGTTGAGATGTTTTGGGCCTTAATGCATAGCACCATGTTTCAATCAAATCAAACAACACACTTCATAGCATCTATAAATAATGATGGGGTAGCAGTGATAATTTGGGTTTGTTTTGCAGCCACAGGACATGAGCACCTTCCAGTCTTCCTATATAACCCTAATTTTGTCTAGGGACAGATTTAGGGCTTTTAATTTGATAAATGTACAATAAAATGGCTGAAAAAACCCGCAAAACCTGGAAGGACAATGGTAATATGGTAAAAATGTACCTTTTATGACACTCATTAAATCGCTTTGATAAAACTAAAAATATCATCCAGAATATATTTATTAAATTTTGTGGTTTAACATTTATCTCTGACTAATACAGCGGTGTGGGAGTTATTTTTTATTTTTGACAATAATAATTTTATGTGTATGCTTTGTTACTAGCGAATGGGGAAGACGCTGCTTCCTGTAAGGTCTGAGGTATAAACTATGTTCTCACCTTATTTCCACTGACTGAACCAGTATGAGGAGATGCTAACGCTAATGACAGCACAGTAAAAGAGTTTTAATGAGATAATTTAACTGAGACGAGATTATCCACATCTTTAAGGGTGTTGAATTATTTGAAGAGATTAATGTTTTACAGCATTAATAACTGGATAGATTAACCTAAGAGCCAAAACTGATTAATCTCCTGTTCATAATGAGTCATTCAGTGGATTTCCAACACCGCCCTGAGTGTCCCCACACTTCTCTAATATCTGACGGAGATCCTCCTGTTTTCTACACCTGTTTGAGTTTGACTGATAAAACAAGAAAAACCAGAATCTGTGGTAAAGTACTTTAAAAACGACTCCAAGAACTACTTTAGTGATGTGAAGACATTTACACTTTTTCAATTGACCTTAATCAGTTATCCAATAATTTGAATTATTTGATATATGCATATTTTTGTATCTGTGTATATTATATTTTAGTTTTGAAAATATAATATCTTTTATTATATTTTAGTTTTGATAGAATTGAAAAGATATTTACACATTGCTGTGTGATGTTAAGTCTCACCATAGTAGGTAAAAACTTTTATATCATCAAAAGTTTTCAGATACTAAACTGCTCACAATAATAACAATAATAATAATAATAGGTTTTACTTCAGGAGATCCTGTATTTATAACCTCAGGCTGACTGGTGGAAATGACAACTATACAAATAAATATGGGAAAATAGACATGAGAGATGAAAAAAGGTTTCTTAAATGTATCAGTTTTGTTTTAAATATTTTGTCCATGCTCAAACTTTCCAACAAGTTTCATTAAATTTGCTTTAAAACACCGATCTTTAAACTAATCAAAAAGCCAAGAAACAAATCAAAGTTGTCAGCAATTTATAAAATCTCCAAGTGTCAGTGTTTCTTTTTATCTTCACTGTTAAAGGTTTTTGAAAAAGCAACTTAATTTTTAAAAAGTTGAACTTTGGAATAAGATTTAAGAGGCAAAATAATGATTGTTGGGGGGGGAAAGAAAATCCACCTTTTCAATTTTTTCTGTTTATAAGCTTGCAGTCACTGTCTCCATTTCCTCCAGTTATGATGAACACATAATTTCTTAATCTCAGTTTATTATGTTTGACTTCTTGCAGAGGAGCCTGAGACTGAAGACAATGTTACAAAGACCGAAAAGAAGAAACCGAGTAAGATCTGCTTCTGTAATTTAATTCAAATTAAAAGATCAACAGTAGTCAATAATGGTGGGCACCGCTAACTAAAAGTTAGTTGTGCTAACCCTAAATTATAAACATTATAATCATAAATATTATTATTAGTTTAATGCTGAAGTATTACACCAACATGCTGGAAGCTAATGATGAAGCACTAACTTCATTTCAAATTATGTCTGCAGTAGAAAGATTGCAACCATCTAGCACCAATTTCATTTTGACGTAATTTACATGTTTTTTAATTCTTTTAGATATTGTATTTATGTTTATATCTTCCTCTCCTCTTGCTTGAACCCCCACTGATCAAAACACACACAGCATCTCACCTTCTTTTCTTTCCAGGTCAGAAATACTTCCAGTGCATCTATTTCCCAGGAAAACACGCACACTATCCTTTACGACCTTTCACCCCGGCCATGTCTCCCGCCATGTTGTCCCCTGCTGTCCGGTCGATGCTGGAGCAGCAGAGAGCAGACAGAGCAGCGGGACACTGACCTGACTGACGGACAGATCTCTAATTCTGTGACTTCCTTTGTCTGCGATTAAAACACAGGCAAGAAAACAAAGAGGACAGATTTTATTTTTAATTTAGTGATTTATTCAGTGGTTGAGCTGCTGGGGACACTTATGAAATGTTCTCAGTCTTTTGCACCCACAGCTATACTTTCACTGCAATACATTGTGACTAAGTTTAAGATTTTCTTTGCAAATACATACATTTTCAATCAACCCTTTGTTTTTTTATATAATTATAACCACAAGGAATTTCAAAGCTGACAGTTTTTACCTTTTTCTGCTCCACTACTAAATGTCACAGCAGTGACCTGCGCTGGCCCTGATCACCACAGATCACCTGTGGGTGCAAGAGATTAGCATGCTAACAGTGAAGACTCCAAACCCAGAGGCTCCCACTTTTATCCCAGCAGCAACCCGTCTCCAGACATCCAGCAGTAAAATCCTGCTGCATGGTAATAAAAACTGAGAGGCTCTCTATCAGAGAACAGGATGATGTCCTGGTTTAACCTTTAAATATTTAAATTACAGGCATTTCTCCTTTTATAGTTCAAATCCCAGAAAACAAGCCAATTTCTTCCTTTTTTATGCCATCAAGTAAGACCCAACTGCAACGCAAAAAGTTAGGTTTTACAAACAAATGCATATATAAAACTAATTTTAAAAAAGTATATTAAAGAGAGCAACTAAACTAGAAAAACAAAAGTTACTGTACAAAACAAATTATGGCAAAAATGAAAAGCAGTGCAATTTAAATATGTGGAATTAGAACTTTGTAATGTGGAGATTTCTGCTTCAGTGTGAGTCAAAATAAACAATAATATTAAGAAAATTGGCAGTTATTTATATATGTTATCAGTAAAATTGGAGATAAAGAATTAAATGTACACAACATCTGAATTATTAATCATTAATATTTTAGATAAAAAAGAACCTTGAAATAATTTTATTTCTATTATGCATAAAAAAATACACTTAATTACTTTTTAAAAATCCATATTTTATTCGGTTATTGGAACCTTTTACCTCAATGTTTTGATTAAATTGTGGCACTTTCAGGCCTCCGTAGCCAACGGTGGAGAAGCTGCAGGAGGTTTAGCGTGATGCGTTTGGAGACGGGGAAACTGCAGGACAACTTAGACGTGACCAACTGAAGCGACGTTGTGATTGAATGTAGTTTTATCAGCCTGTGAACCGGGCCCGATGCGCCGTCGCTTTTTTACCTCGATTCTTCTCGGTTCTGGTGATGTGACTCAGCAACAAGTTCACCGTTATGGTTTTATGACTTACTGAGCGCTGCCAGACATTTCCTTCTGTTGTCTTATTGAATAGAAATCTATGCTACTGTAAAGGAACCAAAAGGGAGTTTCTACTCCCACGATGTTTCACTCCTGATGGTTCTGTGCACATGATTATTATCAAAGAATGTTGAAATTAAATAGTTTATGTGACAGAATAGTCCAGTTTACTCGTACTGCTGCAAAAGGACTAAATAAAGCAGTTTGACATGTGGGACTGAATGTGGATAAGCTGTGCCGAATTAGCTGATCTTTCTGAAATGTCAACACAAATAAAGCAGAGAAAACTATTAAAATGCAGAGTTTAGTTTTGTAAACCTGCAGAGAACTTCTGTCATCTAAAACAGTGAATCCCCGACAATTTAGAGTTTTCTGAGGAATGCAACTCCAAACTATTCACAGAAAATTCACAGATTCAAGGATTCATTTCTTACAGCGTTTCTAAAATATTTGAAAGAAAATGCAGGTTAGGAAGCTGAAATATTTTGACACAATCCTACTGGTCGTTCGCAAAGCAGCCAATCCAGAGATGTGCAAGTGCTACGACATTTTCCTCTGTGCATATTAATGGATATTAAGGTATATTTGGTGTTTGAACAATGAAAAATATGCAGTTATAAGAGTAATAAGAGACGGGCTCAAGTAATTTTGCTGCTTGTTGGTGACTTTGGTCCCTAACCCATAAATACTGGGGATCCACTGTAGAATTACCAAAGATTCTACAGTGAGATTCGTGGACAATGTGGACATTTCTGACAAGTTTTCCAAAGCAGCTCAAATGTGTAGTTCTTTGTTATTTTTGAGTTTGCCGATTACCAGTTTGCGTAAACTTCCTCAGAAAGTCAGAAAGTTTGGGTGGGAAATATTATTTTAATTCTGCCAAACATCTGGTTTTGGTTTGTTTGATGCTTTTAACCTTCAGGTTTGTTGAAAACTTTGGAGTCCAAATCTAAAATGGGTTCAAGGAAACTCTGGTCTCAGTTCTTTACAGGACTGGACTGACTACAGTGAATGTGTTTGTTGGAATGGCCTTAAATCACACCTGTTAGCCAGGTGTTAACCTTCAGTTTGTTGTAAATGTCGTGTTTGCAGCTTATATTTGTGTTATTTACATTAACACACAGTATTTACATTGTACTGCTGCAGGTATATGTATTTTTATTTAATTATTAGTGTAGATTAATGTCAGTGATGAAAGGACAGACTATGATGTCATAAAAACAAACAGAAGGAGCAGACGTCAGTGCAATCTGATGTAAATATCATGTTTGGTGGGAAACTTAGTTGAAGCTTGAATATATTACAGGTTTTAAATTCATGTTTGATTTTGTTAAGGTGAGTTGACTTTTTATGCATGTTGTTACATTTTATCACAATACTTTGCCTTGACGTTTTTGTTTTATTCCTTCTTTCTTTTATTTCACTGTTAGTTTTTCATCTGCAGAGGAATGAGCATTTATTGATCTTAAACCTCTGAGACAAAAAAATGTTTGTTGGCATTTTTCCAACTGTGAGCAGAATGAAAGCAGTAAGAAATGGTGTTTAGCTGTAAAATGTCCTAAATATGTATTCCGTTTTCATACTGAGCATTAATGTTTTATTGCTGCCACTAACTTTGGTGCTTTTTTATCATCACTTGACCAAGTAAGCAGGTTAAAATTAAAGGTGAGCAGCTTCACATTTCAGAGGTTTGTTTTAGAAAATCATATCCAGGCTTCAGAAAATAATGAATATTTAAAGTGAACTGGAGCCACATTCAACCAATCACACATTCATTAAACAGTGGGAAACTTGAGGAAGACATTATAGAAGTGTATTTTACTTTAAACAAACATTTTTCTCAAAAACAGATAAGAAGTTACATGTGTTTCATAAAAATTTGATTTAGGTTTTAGACCATCTTGAAACTTTATTGTTTTCAGTATATTTGCAGTTTTTGTTCATTTCTTTTGTTGCTGTCTGACTGAGTTGATGTGCATTTAATTTATGCTTAGATATATTTTTCTCAAAATAAGATGCGTCTTTGACATTTAGGCACCAGAAACAAATAATTTGGTAACATTGACACTTGATTTATATTAAAGTTTGTATTTAAAATCACTTTCGTAACTTTTCAACACTTTAGATTTAAACTCTGCTTGTGTTTTCTTCTTTTTTATTTTATAACAAAGCTTAATTAGAAAGTTTGAAAATAACTCTGCCTTAAAGCCAGAAATGATTAGTTTTATATTTGCAGTAATAAACTAGTGAGATTATTTTCATGAGTGGTTATTTTACTCAAATTTGTGTTTCAAATAAACAGAATTAAAGTTCTTTGATTTTGTTTTCTCAGAAGGAACTGATATTTATTTTGTTATTTTTTATGTTTTATGCATGAGGATATCCTTTGTAAAATATAAATTGGTGCAAATATTCACTGATCTGACTTTTGTGTGTAAAAACAAAAGCAACAGAACACAAAACAGACATTTAAAGATCAAAATGTCTGCTGTGTAAAATGTTGAAACATTCACTACAAAATGAGTTTTTGTGTTATAATGTGAATAAATATTTAAAGTTATTTGTGTTTCATTTTTTCATTAAACATCTGAACAAATGTGAATTTGTTTCTCCTGAGAAATCTCCACCTTTTAACCAATACATATGGATAATCTATACTGATTTAAAACATTTCTTACAAAAAATATTTTTTTCCTTCAGCGATGACACAAGTCAGCACCTTTTTTTAAAAATCAAATCTTTTAGAGTCTGATAAAATGTTTTGAGCATTTATTTTAGTGCGTTAGTCACAACTGAAACATAAAAAGTATGATTGAGATGCAGAAAGAGAAAAGTATCAAAACCAGTCAGGATTACATACAGTTACTATTTTACATACCTGATTAAAAATACAAAAAACCAAAAGAGAAGCTGAACAACAACAGGTTGTGATTATCTTGTGTCTGAGATTCTAAGGGTTAGAACTTTGGTTTTCATCCATGCTTCTGTTTTTGATATCTTTATTGTTTATTTGCTTAAATCTTGTTTTAGTTTAGGAATAAATTTAAATCTTACCATTTTAGATGTCATGTATTGTTTCCCTGCATGTCTGTTTTTTCTTTCTCCCACTCTAATTTCTCTGCCTGCTCCCTTTCTCAGCTGCATCTACTTACCTCTGATTAGTTCCTCTGGTTCCATTACACCAGGGGTCTCAAACTCCAGTCCTCAAAAGTCGCTGTCCTGCAGTTTTTAGATGTGCCACAGGTACAAAACGCTGGAATGAAATGACTTGATTACCTCCTCCTGGTGTAGATCAGTTCTCCAGAGCCTTAATGACCTAATTATTCTGTTCAGGTGGAGCAGCAGAGGCTCATCTAAACGTTGCAGGACTGCAGCCCTCCATGACTGGAGTTTGACAACCTGTGCATTAAAGCAACTGTTTGTGTTATTAAACATTCTGAGCAGCAGAAATAAAGAAATCACTTTAATATTCAGGGGTCATCTGCATGTAGTTGACCTCTGACTTTTGGATATAAGTGAAGGTCATTTAATTTAGACTCCTGTAGCATTCTTACCTCTCCAAAGAGTTAACATTTACACACATTTCTACCTTTCACAAGATTTACATTTATTCTTTTAAATGTGAAATTTATTAAATTAATCAGTGAGATGAGTGTATTTTTATCTGAAAGTCCCAATATTTACAGTTGATCTTGTTTCAAATGTTAAACAAAAGAAACAAAATCTAAAACAACAGAGTGAGAAAATCTGCATGTCCATATTTATTTTGATCATTTTACATTTCAGCAAATTGTCTTTGAGGACATTTACACACAGAACACCTGCTAACTGGACAGTTTTTGCTCCTATAATATACTGGCTTTCCATAATAACTTCACATTTCTGCTTCAGTGTGGTTTTCCTACTGCAACTATACAATCAAAAAACTGTGAGAAAAGAAGAAGTGAGTAAACTCAAAATTATGCATTCGTTTCTTTTCTCCTCAAGAAATTACCAATCAGTAAGAAAAGATCATTCAATGTCATCAGTGCACAAATACTTAATGATCAGAAACAATACATTAGATTCTCAGTGGAACAAGTGGCTTTGGCAGAGACATAACACAATTCAAAGTCAGTGAGAATTAAACCGCTTACAGACTATCGATTATTACAAAATACTGAGTAACAAGAGCGTGATGGAGAGCAGAAGAAAGAATGAATGAATCCCAAATCTTCATTAAGCAGGCTCTATGCAGAGAGTTGTCACTGCTGGAAGCTTTAAATCGGGAAAAAAGATGATTAAATCAGTGGAAAGTTATTCAACTCAAGTTCATAAAAGCCAGGAGGATTTTCTTTACTGGATGTCACTGAAAACAAACCTACTGATAGAAGGCGAGTTAAGAAATACTTCAAACAAGTGAAGCTTCAGCGCTGTGTCTGGTTTACTGATTAGCATGAGTGAAACAAAAGATGCAAACCACATCAGTTACCATCCTGGAGGTTCCTGTGTTTTAGAAACAGCAGCTGCATTTTCATTACAAATGTACGCAAAACTTTGTGTTCTTGTGGAATATCAATAATTTTGCAATTGTGTGAATATGTTTGTTTATGCAGTAAGTCAGTAAAGATTACACCACTCCATCATCCTCCAACTACTTCCTGCCTTCTTCTTTTGTCTTTTCCACCATTAGTAACATCTGGTTGAAAAAAAAAAGTTTCCATTAGAGTTTTATGAAATACACTAATTTCGATACGATGTGAAAACCACCTCATCCTTGCACAAAAACTTTAGATTTTTTTTCTCAAATTGTAACTGTATGCTAACTTTAGTTTTTTTGTAGCATTTTCTGGCTTATGGAGACAAACACACATCTGCTGCACTGGGATGGATTGTCTTCTTTCTTATTCTGTGGGCACAATTTGACCAGATCATTCAGATTCTGAAATCAGACAGAAAAATGTCAGATTTAGCTTCTGCAATCTAAAGTTAATTTTAGTCATTTACACAAATCTTTTTCAGGTGTGACTAAATGTGACGACGCTGTATATTTTCAGGAGAAAATAAGCTGAGCTGCACATTTTTTAATAAAATAAATTACAAAACGTGACTTTTTAAAGACTGCTGTTACTTTTTATGATATAGTGCATTGTAAAGATCTAAAATGTTTTGGTAAATGTGTATGAAGATCTGTGAACCTCCAGGGTGGCATCTTAGGTGGTTTTTAGATTTTTTTTAAGGTTTAAAATTCTGATGAAAACTTTGGGAAGAAAGACAAAACATCATGTAGAAAAACATTCAAAATGCTGAATTTCTTACATATGAAACTTATTTCAGACTGCTTACAGTTTAAAAAGCACACATCTGACGTTTTTATAATAAACATTAGCAATTTCCATAAAAATACTGACAAAATAAACATCAAATAATATTAAATGTTCAGTGAGGAATTACCGGAAAAGACATTTCTTTCTGTAAAATTAAAGATCTTCTGTATAACCATCTGTTAAATACTGTCAACCAGTGAAATTCACTTCTGTCACTGTAACCTTAGAAACCTTCGGTGGAGCAGCAGGAGGCTCTGAGTTCTCGGAGTGGAGCGATATTCAAGCAGTGTACATGTTTAGTTCATGTAAACATTTAATCCCAACAACTGGAAGCATCTACAGTGTGTGTGTGAGAGTGTGTGAGAGTGTGTGTCCCTGTTTGTCTTTACACCTCCTGACCTCTGACCCCCACCATGCTGTTTGAAAAAATACATCCAAGGTGTTTGTTTATGTGCAGAAAATAAAGTCTAAGCACCTGGTAGCTTCTGTGAAGGATTGTTACATTTTCTCAGATTCAGATTTTGCCCGTTAGTGGACCTGCTTCCTTTTGAGATTATTTTGCTTTTTTTTTTTGCAAAAAACTCTAAAACGTAAACTAGATTAATATTAACAAAACAGGAAGTGTTCCTCTTTTTAAACCAGAATATATTTGGCTGGATCATTAAACAACATTTGACTAGAACAACTGGTGAAATAAATGTTAACTGTTTAAGTTTATAGCTTAAAGTGTTTCTTCCTTAAATTCATTCAAAACTGTTAACAATTTTACCCAATTTATAGAGAAGATTTATGTTCTTTATAGAAACTTTATACCCCAAACATAAACTTTGATTAAATCAGATTAAACTCCTTATGGCCCAAATATGTCAATTTCAAAGTATTAGCTACATCTCTTAAAAAGTGGATTTACCAATTAGTTTAATAGCATGAAGACTGAGGTCCAGATCAAAAACTATTAAATGATCAATATTCATGTCTAAACTTAGACTAATTCTTGTTGTTAGTGTAGTTTCTATTATATTTCAGCCACATCCTCAGTGATGCAGGTTTAGCATGACTCATTTTTAAAAATGGCTGCTTAACGTCATGAAATGTTTTCCAAAATGTATTTATTTTCTGTAAATCTCTGGTGAAAGCAGGACTGTATTGGCTGCTGAAGCTCCAAAGTTTTAATACCTCTACGTGGCAGTGATGGGGATTCTGTAGAGGCAAATTGATAATCCAACATGTAATTAAGGACTTCAAATTTAGGGGAAGAAATGACAAATAATTTTTTTTACAGGAATTTGAAGTAAATTTAGCATTAAAAAGATTTGAAACTTTTAGACCTACTGTAAATCTTCGCATCAAGATATGCTGCATATTACCCTCACACTTGAGGTGGACCTGAAAGAAAATTATAATCTCAAATTTGTATAATTTTATGTAAAAAAATGTAAATAAGTGTGAAATGTTTCATTGTGAAAAATACACCGTCAAATTCTTTTCATGCTGGAACCGTCAGAGTCAAATTATTGCAAATTTTGAGCAGCTTTTTGCTCAGAGGGACAAACTGATTATAAATTCAGTGAATGAAAGTGTGAACCTCAGAGCGGCTGGTTATTGTCTGTGATTTAGCAGCGGATCAGGAGGCCTGGCTGCTCTCAGCGCGGCTGATGCTGAGCAGCGTCTGCTGGTTGAACATCCCAGCTGTCGCTCCGCGTTCAGCCGGACGCCTGACGCTCTCTGCCTCGGAGCGGACCGCACTGGACCCGCCCGGCTGCCCGTTTCCCAGCCGGAGAGACGCTGCTGACATTCACTGGTTGAAGCTTTGCACTTCATTCGCCTGATGTGGAGAAACTGTAACAGCCGTTTATCAAACTCCATCAGAGCCGGATGCATTTCAATAAACTCTAAAAATAAAAAAAAAACAGGGTGGAGCAAATGCTGAGTTAAAGCTTCTATCTTATCTATGCAGTAGCAATTTAAATAAAAAATCTCACTAATTATAACATCTGTACTCTAAATATAAAATTTAACCTAAACTCTAAGTACTTAAAGGTCTTTTTACAGAAAATAAATGTCCAAACTGGTTGGAATATGTTTGAGTTTTTCTCTCATTGTGTTTACATAGCTAAAAAAAGAAAGTTCTGACATAAATCATTTATTATTGTCTGTGTCTGTAACCTACATTTACTAACGAGAGACTTTATTGCAGTTTGGAATGTCTGCAGGTGAGGAGAGTTTCTGTCAGCAACATTACAAACTAAACATCCAGTTTAGTTCATTTGGATTTTTTGGGGACATTTTGATGTTTTCTGAATCAAGAAAAAAATCAATGAATTATTATTTTTCTCAGAATTCTTTTTTTTACTTTTATTTGTCAGAATTTTGGCTTTAATGTTTTGATCAAAAGTCAGAGTTCTGAGAAAAAACTCAGATTTCTGCGATGGTTTATTTGGACCACATCGAAAAAATGTGGGAACTTTTTGAGTTTCAAAAGTTGAACATTTTGAAGTTTTTTTATTTGGCAGAAATGTACTCCTTCCTTTTTTCTGTCTGCAGTGGCCCTAATTCATAATATGTATGTGATAATGGTCCAAATAGATGAATATCTGTCTAAAATTAAACTCTTAAGTGGAGTATTGTTTATTGATTATAACACTATTGTAATAGGAGACGTTGAGAGTGAGAACTAGCTGACATGTTTGAATCACAAAGCCTGAAATCAAACCAGACACAGAAATTTAAAAATATATATACTCGTAAAAGTGAAAGCTAAATCGATGTGTGGATTGGTTGCAAATTTTAAATTAAAAACAATAAATAGTTTTTTTTTAAATGAGCCATTAAACCTGCAGAGCCATTTGCTGCATTATGTACATGTGATTTCCTGCAGAAGCAAAAGAAATGGTGCACTCTATAACATCTATTTCTATAAATCTTACATAGTGAAAAAACCTTTACCCTGAAGTGAAAGTTAAACTGCAGCTATTCAGTGATTTATTGATTTTTTTGGATGAACATTATCACCCAAAGATTTCCCACCTTGCAACACAAAAAGTGCCACAAAGCAAAAGAACTTTGCTTTTATAAAATTATATTTAGCCCTGTTTTTAGTGGCTACACCCATTAGGTTCTGAAAATACGACTTCTTCTGAGGAAGAGAGCCTGCGGCTCTGTGGGTCTTCTAATGGTGGAGCGGAGCAGTTTTCTGTGACATCTGGGTCAGATGGAGAGAAAATGGCTGAAAGAGGGAAAAAAGCCGATGATTCATAGAGACAACTCTTACCGTAAAGGGAGGTTTGCTTTTCCAAAAGATAACTGGAGAGAGACGGAAATTTTAGACAGTATTGTCATTGGAAAAATCTTACAAGAAAACAAGCAGTGTCTGTTTTTCTGCGGCCCCCTTCTTGTCCGTGTGCAGAGTTTTTCTTCAGAAAGATATCAAAAAGCCTGAAGCCCTCTTTGAAATATGCTTTGCAGTTTTCACACATCCGTCCTCCTGTAGTAACCGTGGGAACCGTTACCTCCACACGTCGGTTTTAGACCAGCCTTCCCTGCTCCGCTCTGGATTGTTTAAAGACTTCATATTTACAGTTTCTGGAATTGGCACTTGACATGAAACTACATAAATAAATATACTGTATAGAGGACCATCAGAAGCTCGTCGGTTTCTGGACGTGTTCCTGCTGCTTTCCGTAAAGTTTGAAGGAACGTCTTTCTGCAGGATGAGTTGCTTCCGGTATGTGCACAGGTACGTTCTTAGGAACTGAAATATTGATCTATTTCTGCTTCTCTGCTGTAACTTTGGGCGTTTAGTCCAACGACAGCAGCGGCTGCAGGTTGTCTTCTTCACTCTTCACCTTGTCGGGTCTCTTCAGGACTCCTGGCTCCACCACCGACTGAGACCTACAGCAACACAAACATTCAATAAGATCCAGGCGGAGCTGATTAATAACCACATCAGTGTTTACACACAAACTCCTATGAGACATTGTGGGAGATGCAAAGGAATATTTGCAAAAGAAAAAAATCCAGCACAAGTTAAATGTTTCCTGAAAGGTTAAACTAAAACGTGAAAAAAATGAATGAATTAATGCCATATATTACAGAAAGAAAATAGAAAGTAATTAAAAAAGAAGTCATATTATGTTGTGTTCATTTTTCATTTAGTTACAATCTGAGTTCCTAAATGACTGCTTCTAATAAATATAGAAATTATTTCCATAATGCTACAAAACAGGCTGTACTGCTTTGAAACATCATAAACAATAATTCACACAAACACGTCAGAACTGAAACCAACTGAGTCAGAGTATTTTTAACTATCCAGACTAATTACCTGATGAGTCATTATTTGATGATTAATTAGTGACTAATGATTCAACAATAAGTGTTGTCAGTGTGACACCCTGCGGTGACGGTTTGTTGTGTCAGCTCAGGATTGTTTGTCTTCCATATCATGAACACGTTTGAGTCGCATTATGTCTCATGTGACGAGACGATTTACTGTCACAGTGGATTATGTTGTATTGTGGCCAGCAGCAGGAATTTGCTCTGGGTCAGACTGGGTTCGTTTCTCTGGTCCTACCACATGGACGTTAGCTTTTTGTGGAGGATTTAATTTAAATAAACGGTGAAGATTTTTTAAATCACCAAGCAATCCAACTTGGTAAATAGTCTGACCTCTTCATGGTCTTTGGGGACATGTTTTTCTCCAGGTCTCTCTCCAGGTCCTGCACCGACAGAGTGTAGGACTCTGGGCAGTAGTCCGTCTCCTCGTCGTAGGCGTGGTCCAGCAGCGTGCGCGCCCACGTCCCCATATCGTACGGCGGCATCATCCCACCCAGCTCTGACGGCAGGATCTCCGGGTGGATCAGCTGGTGGAGGCTGTTCAGGTTGTTACCGTGCATGAAAATCTGCAAAAAGGAAAGAAATGCAGGACTGGAAATGATGAACTGGAGGCTTACATTTCCTAAGATTTGTTTTTAGAGTAAATGTTTTCACTCTGGTGGCCTGAATTATAAAAGAAAGGACAGGAAAGCAAAGCTAGCATCTATTTGCTGTTCATTTATGATGCAAAATAACTTAATTTACTTAATGACTATATTACTACGATATTTGTTACATCTTTATTTAATGTGTCGTAATGAACTTTAACATTTAACATCCTAATTGAGGTCTGTAGGATCTGAGATGAAGTTATTGGTTTTTTTTAAAGTTTCTCTTTTCTTTGAGAATTTGATGGAGTTTTTGCTCTTGGAGAGATTTGTGGCTGTGCTAAATGTTTTTCTCTCTTTCCCTGCATTATGAGGCCTTTCACATTGTTTGACAATGATCCCATAACCCTTCCCAGATTAATAAGTGCCAGCAGTTGCTGACCTAAAAAAAGCAATTTGCTGCTACACTGTCAGAGCCGCCGTGATGAAAACAAACAATGAGCCACGAGGCTGTGCTGTGTTCACACCACCAGTCCTTCACCGGATTACATTTTTTTGATAATTACAGAAACACAATCTTAAATAAAATAGAATAATAATAACTCCTGCAGTGTGTGCAAAGCATTGTAAGCAAACCGTTCAACAGTCCGATTGTTTGTGAGTTATTGCTGATAAATAAAGTACAACTGACACAGTGTACAGTTTCATTCTATTTGCTGTTCAGCTTATATTTTTTAAATCAATGTTTAAAGACATTTTCTCCTTTCTTAACATGTTAACCCTCTTTCCTTACCCTTTTCCTGGTCTTGTCTTTGAGAAAGGGTCGGATGACCGTGTAGAGGGCGTGGATGTACCAGGGCTGGTTCACAAAGTGGATTCCTCCGAACCTCGCAGGAAAACTGTCCTGTTAGAAACAGAAACATAAATAAAGACGCAAAAGATCATTTTATCAGGAAAACAAGGGGAAAAAGAGAACAAAAAGTTTTACTTTTAAATAATTTTACTAAAACCAAAAGAACAAAACTACTTTTAAATGATTATCAAAATCATATAGCAGTATATATTTCCTTTTACACTTCAGGCCTTCAGTTGCATTTAGCACAAATTTAATTTAATTTATGCTACCTCAAAGGAGAGGTAATTAGACTTTAATTAGTAATCTAGGACATTTCATTTTGGAAGGAAAAAATTCTGTTTTTTAATTGAATTCATTTTTTTAAATTAATTTATCACCTTCTCAATAATCAGCAGAAATTAATTGACATCACAGCAATCAGACCCTTGTGATTATAGTTGCTGACAAGATTTCTTGCATTTTTACTCTGAAATTTTGACAACTTCTTAGTAAGTGTTTGGAAGCACTCTTTGCCATCACCCTAATCAATTTCTATCAGATTCAGTTCAGGACTCTGGTTGACTCTCCCAAAACGTTCAGAATTATTTTCATTTGTTTTATTTAAGGCTACCATCATCCTGAAGGTATTTATTTCAAATTTCTTGTGTTTTATCAACCAGCCAATGAGACGAGTTTAAACTCGACCTACATAAAAAAACATGGAGATCCTGTTAACACAAAATTACCTCTGCGAGTTTCCTGTCCCTTTTCATTAGATTACTTTTGCAAATGGTCTCTAATCGCATATTAAGTAGGAAATGGTCGGGTCTATTTTAGAGGCACCGCGGCTCCAACCTGGAGGGACATGAGTCTGTGTTGCTGCAGGTTGGCGTGCGGCACCGGAGTCCGGCGCAGCCGTGTTTCCTAGAAGGCTGGACACAATTATTATAATTACAGTCCACTGCTTATGTGTCTGAGTCATAATTCGGCTGCGGTCCAATATCAAGGCGAGATTACGCTCTGATGAAAATTGCTTGGAGAGGACTTTAATCTAAAAAAAAGTGGGAAAAAATATTTTGGCACGGTGATGGAGAGAAGAAAAAGATGAAAGTGCCAGAAGTCAGTTAAAGTCTGGGCATTAAAATGGTCAACGTGGTGGAAAAGTTTCTGCTTCACTAGACGTCATCTGTGAATAATTGGCTGAAAGTATTTGGTCAAAGTCAAAATTTTTAACATTTGGGTTAAAGAGAAACTATGAAATTAATCAAAATTTTTTTACATTTTTCTCCAAAAATGACATTTTATGAGTTGCCATATAATGTTTTTACATATTTTATATTTGCATAATTATATTACTAAATCTGCACTGAATATACACAGTAAAAATAAATGGATTATTTTCTAGAATAATCAAATGAAAGATGCAAAACAAGTTGATTATTTTAGAAGAAACAGGTGAAATTATGCAACTGATAAAAAACAGCAAAGATAATCAGAGCAACTGCAGGATTTAACATGAAGCAAAGCCAAGTAATGCAACAGAAGCTGCACCAAATAGAAGACATGGAAATATTAAACCAACTAGGAGCTGGGAAATCAAACCAATAAACGTCAAGAGACCAAATCTGGCAGCAGCAGCACTTTATCACAAACATCACTTTGTATTTCACATGTAAAGACACCAGAATCTTCTCAACTATGCAAGTTTATCCAGCATCAAACTAAATATCTCAGCAAAAAGTTTGATACAAAGAGTTTGTGCTATTGGAAACGTTTCTAATAGATGCATATTTTAAAAATAAGAGGTTATGACTCACCTCCATTTGCAATTCCAAAGTAATTCTGCTCTTGTTTGGAGATGAACACTTAAAAAGCTTTTAGTGGATCTGTGCAACTAAGACTTCATTTTGAGAGTTAATATTTTGATTTGCCATCAGAACAAAATTTCCATGTTTCTGTAACAGAATGCTGCGTAGAAATCGAACTCAAAGCTGAAGTAAAACGTAGTTCTGTGGTGATCGCAGCTCAGGAAGCTAACAGTTAGCAAACAGTTAGCACAGCATAAGAACAGAAATCTAAGGATTATCTCTGGTGTAACAAACAGGAAGTGTTTTTCTTAAAATCTAATTTCCTTGCATGTTTTAGATGTTTCCATCTGATTGTTCCCACAGGATTTAAAAGAAACATTTTTCTTTTAACATCTGAAAGTAGATGCATTTAAAGGTAAAAATATGTTTTTAATTCAAATACCAGGACTGTATATTCTGTACCTACACTATTGACCCACATGGAAGAGAAATGTATTTTAGTAGCCATGCAGCCGTGTTGCTCCTCTGTGTGTAAACCTTCGGCCTGCCCTTTGCCTGGCAGCCATTTTCACTTTGATGAAGCGACCTGCTGCATTATGCATGAACACCTGAAAATGGAATAAGAGCTGCAGGCTCCTGACTGCAGGATCAACAGGATCAACAGGAATCTGTAACTGACGTACTTTCATACAAGAATTAGTCAACATCCAAAGTGAAAGACATTTTCTGTCCCAAAGAACCAAATGATGAGAAGGTTTCCCTTTTTTCTAAACAATAAAATCAACAATCAAAACTAAATAGTCAGCAGATTCTAATTATATAATAAAAATGTGTTTTATTCATTTGACTTGTGGGCTAATTTCACACAGAAGTCGAATGCGTCTAAAATTGGCCCATAATATCCGACTTTTACAAGGCAGCCTCAACGGTCCAATCCCAAACTTTTCACCACAAAAAATCCAACTTGAGCCACTTCCATACATGAACCAAATATAAATACATATAAAATAGTTTTCATAGTTTGCAGTCTGGATGATCATGTCGCATTTAATCCGACTTTTACATTATTGAAGTGATAAATATGTCATAATTCTGCAACGGACATAAACGATGGCTGAAAACATTCTAATTATTAAATTAGAAATAAAGTTTGTTCCACCAAAACGCATCACATCTCTGTTGGTACTGAAATCCAGACAAACTTCTCTGCAGAAGTTAAAATCAATGACTAAAGATTGCTGCTATGACTTGTGGTCCTTTTATCAGCTTCCTTCGTCTTGCTCTGATTTTGGGACAATCCTTTTGACTTCCATCACCGAATGAACTTTAAAAGCCATTATTTATCCATAAACAGAGTTTTTGTTCTGCGCATGCGGGTTTCATGGGATCGTAAATCACAAAGAAGTTTGGTTGAAGTCACATAAAACAGCAGCAGCATGAAACATCACATTAAAACATCAGATTTCAGCAAGAAATCCGAACTGAGATCTAATTTTACTTCTATTACTCTGCTGGTGTTTATCACGAGTGGAAAACTGAAAGTCCAATAAGGTAAAATATGTTAATGTTTGAAACGCAAGTTAAAAACAGAGAATCTGCCACCCAAAAATGTAACCAAAACACAATAAAACAAAAATAAACTGTAACAAATTGAATCTTTATATGAATTATTATAGCTATTTTCATCCTGGGGTTAAAAATCAACATTTTGAAGCTGAACTAGTTGACAAATAAGAAGCTTAAACATGAAGAGCTGCATTAAGAGTCAGATCCACTTCAGCGTTTCCTTTGAGGCTAAAGTCGTTCCTACAGAAATGAGAACTTTATTTCTGGTTTCCTGCTGCAGGTCACTTTCTGAGGGGAGGGGATGATTTTCAGAAAAAAATGCTGAAGAGGCAAAAAAAAACGACAGGAGGTTGAGAGGAGACAGTTTACAACTGGACAGCATGTTGATCTGATGCTTTTCACTCCAACATTTCTGTTTTCTGATGCTGACTCATCTTCCTCCTCCTCCTCCTCCTCCTTGGAGCCTGTGGCTTCACTGAGGAAGATAAACACATTAGAAATGATTTGCTCCCTAAAGCCTGACTTGGTCTTAAAGAAATGCACCTTCCCACTTCCTGCTTCATGACATAAAGCACTCTGGCAGATTTGCCTCCAAATCTGACCCCAGGCCACAACCAGCTTGTAAAATCTGCTAATCTTACAGACGGCGCTCTTTTCCTTCAGCAATAATTACAGTAATGATTTTCATTGTCTTGTCGACCATGATGGAATGGATTAACGTTGACATTTTGGCTGCATTCGTTTCACGTCAGGAGACTGACAGAAACAGGAGCTAAAGATGCTTTTTTACCGACGGTTTAAATTTATTGCTGACTCTCTGAGATGCTGCTCAAATGAAATCAATTGTAGTAAAATTGCAACGACGGTTTTATTGTTTCAGTTTTATACCCACAATAAACTAAACATTCAGACAAAGTGGTGTAGTTTCAGTAGAAAATGGATCTGTGAATCATTATAGATTCGAAACATAAAATAATTCTTGCAGGTTTGAAAAAAAAACAAACAACAAATAATTTCTTCAATTCTTCAAGTTGATTATGTTTTTCTAGATCTTTTCAGCAAAAAGATCAGGAAATGAATCGCTCTTCTAGTCTGCGTTTCAGTAGCTGGATGTTTATAGTTTCATTTATATTAAATTGATCAACATATTTTATTTGAATTGATGATTTTAACAATGACATTTGATTAAATGTGATGTCTGTTACTGGTTTTCTGTTGACTCTGATGTGTTTATGATGTAAAGCACAAACTTCACTGATTGAATTAGATTAAAAATGGCTGATAGGATACTTTGTGTTGCATGTACATTTTCCATTTTAAGAATTTGATTTGTTTGAAAGCTATTGTTGGTAAAAATTTCAAACCAACTTTTAAAAATTATTATTATTGGAGCTGCCAGACCAAATTTAGGCGAGTGAGGGCCACCCAATATTGCTCAGAGAGCTGCAAATGGCCCTCGGACCACCCATTAGAAACCCCTGCTTTTGTATTTTACTGTTGCAAACTGTTTAGCACCTTTTCTAATTTGATCACAAAATGACTGGGGTTGAAGATTGTGTTATTTTTACGTTCTGAGTCGTATGACGTACTGGGTCAGGTTCTGTTTCTCTGATTTTGTCCTTCCTAGTTGCTTTTCCTCCCAGCAGTAATCACACACCTGCTTCCCATCCTGCAATCATCCTCCTGCTACATAAACTACCTGGTTTCTCTTGCTCTCCTTTTCTTTTTGCAGACCTTTCCGTTGCTTTTTGATTCTTAATTTGATCTGCTTGCCTGCATTTTTGTTCTCTGTGACACTTAAAAAAATAAAAAAAGAAGTCTTAACCAGTATAAAAATGATCTCTACTCTAACTTGTTGTTTGAAAAACTCAAAATAAAATATTGGTAATTAAAGAAATAAATCAGCTGGAGCATGAAACCAAAATAAAACATAATAAACAATGCAGGTTTTAGCTGTTTCTGTTTGTCTCATTGAATAATTGCTGTAAATTTCCACTACATAATATGAAATTTAACAGCAATATATTAGCTGTTAGTTTGGAAACTAACAGCTTCCAGAAATATCAGCATCCCCTAAAAAAATTTCAAATTATTTTCTTAATTTTTAACAAAGAAATGGAACAATTGTCTAGAATTTCTGCCATATGATGATTTGCAGGGGAATATTTTAGTGTTCATGTTTGTATTTTCTTGTTAAAAAATGAAATGTAACGTTCAAGAGCAGCTGCAACACTGAATCTACTTTATGTTAGGTTCAGTCTGAAAACATTTCCAGGAAACCCTTCAGAGTTGCAGTGTGACTGAGAGGATTTGGGTCGGGATCGTATCACGGGAGCTCCAGTTCAGGAGAAGGTTTAACAACCGTAGTGATGTAAATGTCTAAAACGAGCTTCAGAGCAGAGCCTGAACATGACGCACAGCAGGAAGCCTTTCTGATTTATGCATTCGTCATTTTTCAGATTCCACAGCTTCAGTGTTTGGGTAGAACGATCCTTTCCTGAACTCACAGCAGTCATGAAAATGTTAGATTGTTTTGAAAGGCTGAGAGCTTGGGAGACAGCAGGCTGCTCTGATTGGATGTAATTACGTTTGGTTTGAGGCCCAGCAGGCTGGCAAAGTTTCAGGCATCAGAAATAAATAAACATGCTACAATGGAGTGAGGCATGTTAGCATAACACAGGCAAAATAATCCAGGTGGGAATAATCATATTCTCTTTAAATACTGGAAATGTTTTAAGTATTTCAGTTTATGACTGTGGTGAAAAAAGGCAGAATAGATGTTTCTAAAAGGTCAAAGGAAATCTGGACTTTTTAAAAATGTTTTATCATTTCCTGTATATGAATCCACTTCGGCTTTTGAAACAGGAAAAGATCTGAAAGTGTTTCTACAGGAAGATGATGCTGCAGCGAACACTGCAAAGACACAAAATCTCACCAAGTATTTTAGTCTAGTTTCATTCGTAAATGTCTTAGTACTTAAAATAAGGACAAAACTAACTTACAAGAAACTTTTCTGCAAGAATTAGGTCAATATTTCCTTAATACTGGGAAATAAATATCAGTTCCACTGGATGTTTTTTTTAACTTCTAAATATTTTCCTGTAAGTGAAATAATCAGCAAGTGGAACTTGTACTTTTCCATCCAATATAAAATATTTATTTATTTAAAACAAGCTCTAATATCTTGCTGAAAAGTTACTTGTAAGTCGTTTTGGAAACATTTATTTCAGGTGTATTAAGATATTTGCATTTTATGTTTTTTGCAGTGAAATCACAGAAAATCCTTATTTTCCTTTATATAGTTACTTTTGAGATAGTTTTGTCTTATTTCAATTGTACTGAGATATTTGCACTAGAAACTAGACTGAAATACTTGGTGAGATTTTATGTTTTTGCAGAGCAGAGTTACAGTTTATGGCTCCTGGTTACAGAAGCAGCACAGTGAATGCAGCCGCCTGCGTAACTCAAACTGCAGTCACTGCAACATTAACCAACGTTTTTGTCAGTGCTATTAAAAAAAATCTAATTTGAGTGATACACTGGCTCGTATTATTTTCAGTTTTTAATGGTAAATGCTCTTGCAGTTATTTTCCAACACTGAAATGCTTCTGTGCGAAGAGTCCTTAGACGTTGCGTATTGATTAGCTGGCAGAGGACCCAGCATCAGCGGCAGCAGCAAGAGGACAGAGTCAGCATCCGACGCTGGCTGGACGCTACAACAAAGTCAAACAGGAGAGATTTATACACACGCTGTAACCCTGCATCGGCTGTAAAGCCCAAACAGCCCGAGTAATTATTTATAGAACAGATTAAAACCAATTAGGCTCAACTGATTACACATAAAATGGATCTGTTCAAACTGGCCAGCAGAGAGAAAAACCTGTGATTGTCTAATGGGACAAAAACGGAATAACAATACAAGGAAAACATTTCAGCGATGGATCCTGGTTGATCTGTTTATCAGCAGATCCTAGAAGCTTTAAATGAGTTTCTAGTGAAACCTGGAAGTGACAGGCTGATCATTTATTATTCGGTTTATCAAGCGGAGCTGTGACAGCAGGGTGAGACGAGATGGAGTCAGATGATGGGGAACAGATTCACAGCATCGCTGCCTGAGTTATCGCTCAGCACCTGTCCAGCCGCAGACACAGCGAGAGCATCAGAGGTCGCCTCTGGAGCGATAACACAAACACGCAGCCTGGTGACGCTGCAGAGGAGGCGTGGAAATGTGACGAGAGAGGAAAGATTAGTGCTACAACGAGTTGGTACAACATGTTGGGGACAAAGATTTTCCATTTGTTTCTGCTGTTTTTCTTTAAAAAAAATTCAGACATGTTTTTCTGAAATCCAATGTTTCTTGGTCGTTTGTGCTACCAGATAAATGTGAGCGCGATCAGATAACTCTGAACAGTTTACGACTCCAAAGGGACAAACATGGACACTAAACGCAACACAGCTGTTTACATACGTAACGGCGTCAAAATCTATGGATCAGTTTTAAAGTTAACAATAAGAGTCAGAAGATCATAAAATGAGATAAGAAAAAAGACGTTTAAAGCGTCGGCATCGTTTACTTCAGTCATGGTTTCCATCCAGATTTACGTGTTTGGTTTCTTCTGGTGCAGAGTTCTGGTTCATGTCTGATCGACATGAATGTTCTGAAAACTATCAAACACATCTCTGATTTATTACCACATAAAGTAGTAGTAGGCATTTATCATATTGATTATCATTCATTGTGATACATTTAAAAATGATATGAATGTTCATTTATTGTTGTTTTGATAAATTCCATTTATGTTAAAACTCACCAAAACTGTTATTGGTGAATTTTTAAATGATCATTAAATTTGGTTAAATGCATTTGTGTAGCTCAGTGTCATGACTGGTGGTTGAAATGTGGACCAGAGGCAGAAGTTGAGTTTGTGGATTTAATGAATAATCTTAGAAAATACAAAGTCCAGGCAGCACAGCTGAGTAATGGCAAGATAACTCAAACACTGGAGAAAAACCTTGGTAAAATCTGGCGTAAAACAAAACATGAGTGTATCCAAACTATTCAGCATGGTGGAGGATCTGTGATGCTGTGGGCCTGATTCTCTTCCACAGAAATGGGAATTCTTTCAAATAAAATAGGAAAAATTTGTTTCCCTCGATAGGAAAACTGATAACTGGTTACAGCAGTAACGAGCTGCTTCATTTGGATCAATATTTATGATCTAAAGTAAGTTTTTTACTGTTTTGCTTAAGTTCTGTTGCTTGATTACATCAAACATTGGATGGAAATGCAAATGATTTAGTTTTGCAGAATCGAAAGCTATAACAGAAGAAGAAAGGCCTGAGGCAGATTTTTTGTAGTGATACAATAAAACTTTAAATAATTAATAAAAAAAACACCCATAATCCATTGCTTTAATGTGCTTTTTGTTTTAGCTAGATGCTGATGTTGATTTTAAATGTTGCTCTTAAACAAAACCCCGTTTTACAGCATGAAAACCGATCACTGCTTCTGTCCAGGCTTAAATCTATTCATGCTTTTGTTCTCACTGATTGTTATATGCAACTCTAAAGCAATTATGTTAAATAGATGCAAACATATTTCAAGAAAATGATTAAATAACTGATTATTTTCCCTTTCAACTTTAACATCATGCTGAGCTTCTGCGCCTGCTGCAGAAAAACCTGAAACAGAATCAGATATTTAGATGAAATCAATGTTTTAGCAGGCAGTGAGTCCATCAGCAGCTGCTGTTAGGCAGCTGATGTAATAAAACCTGACGTGTCTTCTACGCTCCGCGTGTGCCCGACTTCTGCTCATAAATCTTTTTATCCCCCATCGTGTTTTTTCTCAGGCTTGGTACAACACAGGTTGATGAGTTCCCTCCATGTTCTGCTCTGCTTCTGTCACTTTTAATCCACATTAAATAAAATAACGTGTGCTCAAAGGAGGAACAAATGCAGTTCGAAACAGGGGACAGCGGTCATGTGAGGGCTTTTTTTCAAAGTGTAGCCTGCAGTGATGACTTTGTTTGCTTCTGGTCGGCTCCATTCAGAAACCTCCTTTATGAGAAAACAGAGTGGACTTAATGGGGAAAATGGGAGAAATCAAGGATGAGACTTTCAGGGACGCTCCGACATATTTATGCTGCTTCAGTTTGGCCTGAACTCTTCTTACCAGCTTCAACAGAAAAAACCTTTTCTTTGATTTTATTTCTATTTGCTTTTAGAGATGAAGAAGCGCGTGTTTCTGACTTTAGGATTTCTCTATCCTCATCTGATTTCTTCAATCTGTTTTCCTCTCATCTCGTCAATTCTTGTTCATCTCTGCTTTTACTCTCAGATCTTTTAACCAATCAGACCAATTCACCTCTGCTCTGCTGCTCGGAGCATTCGACCCATTTGTTTGTGTTCTGCTACAGAGTAGAACTTTTTTTATATTACAAAGTAACCAGTAAAAACAGATAAAGAAATAACCAGAACAGATGAGGTGATCTCTGTATTCATCAGTGATTCTGAGAAGTTTCAAACAGGTTATTGAGTTTTTCTGATGTAGATCAGTCATATTGTGTAGGTTGCTACAGGAAAATATATTTTTAGCAATAAAACAGGTGGTATAACTTGGATGTGATAAATTATTCATAATATAAGCATAAACTGAAAAATAAGATGACATAAATTATCTAATTTCACCTGAGTTACTTCTAAATCTATTTCACCTGCAGTCATTTAATTGTGCTTTTTAAAACCTGAAGAAATCTGAAGTGTTTAAATATCTTTATTCAATGAATCTAGAAAATATCATGTTTTAAGGGATCAATCCGTCCCATTGTACAGTTTTGCACTCTTTTTTCCCCCCTGTAGCTCTAATAGTGTTTATGTTTTTCCTCTATAAATATCTAACTTCATCGTTTGCAGAGTCCTCTTACAACACCGTGATCACTCCTGTCAGTCAGTTATTCTGTTGTAGATAATATTTAACACAGGGACCAGAGCCTTCAGCTGCAAAACAAGCCAAACTCTTCATCCAACCTCCACAGCACAATCAAGTTACTATGCTAACTTCAGTTGTTATAAATATCAAATAGGGCTTAAAACTGAGTATACTTTGTAATTTAATGCCTTGAAATTGGGCGTCTGCCCCTTTAAGAAACTCCTGCTCTTTCTGAAACTCCTCCTTCAGGAAGTCATCACAACATGGCTCCTCTAAACGCTGGTAAAACAACGATTTTTCCAGCGTTCCACTGAGAAGTAGCTCCTATAATGAGCTCAGCAGATGTGCAGTTCCACCAGGTGTTTGCTAATTGCTGCTGGCTAGTCTGAAGGAGCTGAGTGGAGGAGTTGCAGAAGAGGGCTGCTCTGAATGGTTGCCATGAAGATTAGAGGATTTCTCAAACATGCATGGCAGAATCATGGCAACACTCCAGTTGTTTTTTTGTTTGTTTTGAGGCAGTAACGTTATAGCATGATGGAAAGCTCAGAAAAGCGTATTTTACATAACACTGGCCCTTTAAATCATCCTCCATGCACAGTGGCTCCTTTACTGCAATTACTAAAACAAACAAGCTGCCGAGCATCATTAACATTCACAGGTTCTTCACTTCATTGCTTCACTGAGTGCTGAGAGGTAATCAGGCTGGTAATGACATCATTCAAGAGCTACTTCAGGAATCATTAAGAAGCTTTGGGGTTTTTTTCTTTCTTGTGTTTAATAAGCGTATCATGATGCTGCTGGTTGTCTTCCTGCTGGCCTGCATCCTGGGTGTGTTTGAGGCAGTTGACCTGCCTGTGCGTACGGATCGCACTGAGCCTCAAAGGATCTTGTTGTCCTGCCAAACAAACAGAAGGAGGGAACAAGGTGCAGCGACACAGAACTGCTTTGGACATAGATGCTGAGATCATCACTGCGTCGCTATTTCTGAAGCTTCTGAAGATTTTACACCACACTGTTAACTGACCTGGTTGCAGAAATCTGTGGTCTGCTTGAACGGCACCCCTGATGAAGGTCTGAACGAACCCTCTGAGAAATTCATTTTTCACTGCAGCGGTGTAACCTGATGCACGTAACTAAACATCCGCCTCACTGCGTGGTGACAACAGTCCTGCCTCGCCTGAAACACTTTCTATGTTCATGTTTAGGGGTTTCCTGACATATGGAGATCAACATCATCTGCTGCACACCCTGCCATGTTCTCCTGTCTTTCTGCTATCTGAGGAGCAGCTAATAGGTCTGAGCTGCTGTTACATCCTTTTGTCTCACACAAATAATTATGTCGTTATTGTTATTTTTTCAAGCAGAATGTGCAATTTTAAATAAAATTGTGCAACTTTGATTTATTAAAGGAGACCCACAATGCAAATTGTATGTTTTGTTTGTTTTTGTTCTTCCATTTGGGTTTCCACCGCTTCTAAAAACAACCCAGCCACTTAAAAAAAAAAAAGACAAAAAAACAAACAAAAAAACACCCAACTGTCTTTCAGTAACGAGTTACAGATTGTTGGTGTCTGGAAAATGAGCTGTTTCAAAAACTTCTGGAATGTAACGTCACAAATCAGGAGGCACTTCTACATTCTTGTTGGTTGTCCAGGAGGCTACACTTCTGCTTTTCAAAGACGTATAGCTGTGTAATTCTGCATTTTTTCCCCAGATATTTTCACATGTGAGTGTAAACACTGAGTTGGGGGTGTGGCCAGCAGCAGCTTATTTGGATTTAAAGTGACAGTAGCCTTAAGACATCTCATTCTAAAAGGAAATGAAAATAGTCAGAACTGAGGAGACTAAAATGTCATCATCTAAGAAGGATTTTATGCAAAAAATTTAATGAACATGTTTTGTATCACCCAAAGACACATCCTAATGTGTTCAACAAAGCATAATAGGTCACCTTTAAAGGCTTTAGCGTTAAAACATATGAAGGATACTGTAAACTAACAGCAGTATCATCTTAATCTTGATAATCAGACCTTTGGTCCCCTTAAAAGTGGTAAATGGGTGAAAGTGCTTTTAGGGTACACCCTGAGCATAATTCATGAAACCTGTGAATTTAAAAATCTGTGGTCTGTTGAAAGGGAAACATGCCAACAACTGTGATTAACTCCAGATTTCTCCACAGGGCTGAAAGTTGGCTGAATGGCCAGGCTTAATGATTGGAGCCCCCAGGAACATGACGGACCAAACTAATCATCCAAAAATGAAAGAGTTGGGTTCAGCTTGGCTTCAGGGAACAGAACCATCACATCTGTAGAAATGTTCAGCCTCCTTTCAGATAGAGAAACCCCCCGAGGTTTACAAACCCTGAAGACCTGGACTGCATTTATCACAAGGAAAAATCCAAGCATGCGTCCTACTCCAACACCAAACGCAGCTGAAGATGAATAAGGAGCATTAACACGTCTGACCTGCTTACATGTAACTTACACACATGAAATGGCCTAAACCATGCTACCCCAAAGTCATGCTTTGAAACTACATGCAGCATTTTGCAGAACAAATGACGTCAGATTGATTAATAATTATTTAGTAACAAATATTCAGCTGATTAAAAGTCTTTTCTGTTTAAAAGTGAAGAACAGGAGGAAGTTTCTGCATCACATCACTAACTGACATGAGAATATTCAAGCATCCAATAAATCTGCTGGGTTGTTTGTTCAGTTCAGAGACTCGGCTGAGTTTAAACACATAATCTAAAATCACCTTTTAGCCTCAGCCATGGATTTTAAAACAGCAGCTTTCTCAACGTTTTGCTGCGGGAGGCTAATTTTTGTTTACTGCCAGTCAAAGTGACAGAAAGATGTTTAAAAATCTGTCATTTTCAAGCTGCTTTTGGAAAACTGGAAGTTTGTACTGCCTTTTGGGAATAAAACAGCTGATTTCTGCCTGACTGAACAAATGACCCATAAAGCAACAAATAAGACCAAAAGGAAAAACTTAGAATCGTCTGTATGTGTGTTTTTTCTGAACAGCCACCGGTTTGACAGGGACAGACGATATTTACGAGTCGTCCTCCACAGTCAATGCCACTCTGGTAAATTTGTTTAAAAGCTCAGAGTGTTTTTGCATGAATGTGTTGGTGAGTGGAAGTTTGACTGCTGAGTGTCGTTCTGTAAACCTGCAGCTGTAGAGATGCTGTGCAGCTGCAGAAACATGGGGAAAGTTTTTTCTGTTTTAATGGGAAAACATGGGAGCCTGGATGATGTTTTTATGTTTTCAAGATGTAAAGCACGTTGAACTGCTTTACAGTTACTTCTGTTATAAATGTCCTCAATTAAAATGTATTATTTAGGATTAGCAGGTAAATAATACCGTATGAAGGCTTTCTTATGTCTCATGATGGAGGGAAAACGTGACATTATTATAATTTTATGAGGTCGGAGAGTCTTGCAGAAAACACTAACTAATTGCATCACTAAAGGTTGGGAAATATGAAGCGCTCCCTCTATTTTAAGGGCACGAACAAAGAACTAATGTTGTTTTCTGGTCCACATTCAAATTACAGACACTTGGATGTGATTTCTTGTTTTTTTTCTTTCTTGTATTTTTGGCTGAGAACACAAACTATTGGCAGCTTCTCTTTGAAATCATCTTCAAAACCTCAGATCAGCCAAACTCTCAGAAGCTTATTATACAGAGATGGGGAACATTTGGTCAGAGCGTCCCCGTCTGCAGCGAACAGATAGCAGGCAGGATGGAGAGTTTAAATCGAGACGACACTGTTTGCAAAGCCAAACCTGGTAAACAGCTTCTTCACTCACATCAAACTTCAGTGAGTCTCAATTTCTGGGTTATTGACACCAATAATAAACTTTCAAGTTTGCATTTCAGCCTCTAATGATTTCAAAATAAGTTTTCACACATTCATTTCAGCAGACTTCAATAAATCCAACATCTCAGGATTCCTTTTGCCTTAATTTATTTGATATGAATCTGAAACAGAAGTGTAATAATTCTGCTGACTGCAGCGAATCCTCCGAGGTGTCAGGAAGCAGCGCGCCTCTCTTCATGCATATTCTACTGGCTTATTGGCACCATTTTTACAGGAGTCCCAGTTATTTTGGAGGTCTGTGTTACATAACAATGCTAATGAAGAGAGACTCCTCTGGGAGTTCAAGGCTGCAGATATTTAGGTTTTACTGTGGGACAATTTCTCTGTTTTCATATGTTAGGTTTATGTTCGCATTTCAGTTAAAATCAAGTATACTTAACACTTTTTGCATATTTTTATTCAAAATTTATTTTCTCATTGAGGGCAAGAAAAAAATTAGCATTCTTAAGCCCTTGAAGCATTTCTCTGACTGCAGATATGCAGAGTACTGCTGTCTATTCATGGTATTCAGAGTTTTCTGTGGAATGTAACTCCAGAAAATTTGCCTATTCACTAATTTTATGAGAGCATATCTCGAATATTTTAAATAAAATGCAGCCTAGGAAGCTGAAATACCAGAAGCATTGCAACTTCACACACTACTGGCTGCAGCCGATCCAGGAGCGCCTTGTGTTTTTTCTTTGCGCTCCAAGACAATAACCCTGCATGTTAGCTTCAGCGGTTGTGGTATTAATGCATATTAAGTTATATTTTCAATTCAATTGAAATTTATTTAACCAAGGAGAGCACAGTAAACAATGTGGCATGTTAAAAGCAAAGCAATCTTTGTTTTGTGCAGGCTTTCTAGCTTGAGGCTAATTTGCAAACCAAGTCCTTCATTGGGTCTTTATAAAAAGACAGCAAAATTAAAATGAAAGATTCCTTTCTCACACACACACACACACACACACACACACACACACACACACACACACACACACACACACCCGCGCGCACACACACACAGATAAATACGCAGATTTTCTGCAGTTAGAAAACTAATCTCTCTTTTTACGCCATTTCTTGATTTTATGAATATCAATGCACTTTCTTCATTTCCAGTATTTTCCATTTTAATGGGTTTCTAAGAGACGTTCACCTCTGTGTCACGTCAGAATTATGCCCAATGGAGCCAAGAAGTCATGTGTTAATCCTTAACTAAATGTTCCCAGATCCTCTGATCAACCTACGAAAGTAAGGTTTGCATAAATAATATACAGGAATATGTAAGAAGGAAGTATCATTATTTATTTTTTACCTTTATTTCACGAGGAAAGTCCTACTATGATTAAAACTCTGGTAGCTGCAGCTGCTCCAACAGTAATTTTGTCGATTTAACTCAAACTAAAAGTTGGATTATCCTCAGTTTTTTCATTAGATTTTGCAATTGCAATAAAAATGTTTTTGTTTTCACATTTTCACCAGTAGAGCAGAAAAGCAACCTGGAAATTTATATTTATTAATTACAGAAACAACAAAAGGTTTTTTTTTCCTTCTGTTTTCATTATGAATTGTCAAAACTTGATGTACTTGATGCAGATCTACAAATGGGAAAATAAATGGGAAAAGGTCAACCCCCAAAAAGATTCCCACGCTGTTTCTCCCTTTGTTCTGCCAGCAGCGCTACCAGCTAATCATCTATTTACATGACTCACGGTACATTTACAATCTCCCACGTCGCGTTCGCTGGCGATTACTGAGGGGAAGAAAACAGCGGAGAATTACGGAGCGGCCTGCTTTCTGTCTCAACACACAACAAAAGGGAGCCCATCTGGAGGAGAGGGCAAAGCAGATAGCGAGGCAGTAGGACATGTTGCCGTGGTAACGAAGCAAGGGTGGGATGAAGCAGGAGGGGGCCTTGGAAGACAGAGGAAGAGGAAGAAAGGCGGGGGGTTAAGAGGAAGGCTGGAAACCGCCTGATGATGCTTGTTTGAGGAGAAAAGTGAGAAGAAAACTGAAGACGTTTTCGATTCGCTCAGATTTTGATTTCAGCAGAAAAACTGAGCATTTCTGGTGCAGAAGACTGACTGATGTTTCCACTAAATCAACAGCTACGTGGCTGAACGCTGCGGTCGTCGCAGACAAAAGGCTCTGCCACTATTGTCTCTGCTGAAAGAAGGATGGAGTGGCTGAAGTGAGGCAGACAGGAGGAACGGGAGGGCGATGATGTTATTAAAGAAAGAGGTGGGGGAGGGGCAGGAACACAGAAAGTAAAAGGTGGGAGGCCAGAGAGGAGGAGCGAACAAAAGATTACTTCACTTCTTTCTACATCAACTCCTTTTCTGATCATGGAACTGAATATTTTCTCCAGTTCAGCTTCATTTGCTTCACAATTTACTGAGTTTTATTTCTCATTTATTCACTGAAAAGGTCAAAGGCTAACATTTTTTTTACCAAACTTTGTCTCATTCTAATCTGAGCAGCACGAAAACATGAGAATCCCGTTGAAATGAGTCCCAGATGTGACAGAAATGTGTTTGATTGTTGGAGCGACTGAACATCAGCAGGTTGTTTCCTGCTGGAAGGCGCGGCCACATCGATCTGTTCCCACGAATAATGGGCTCAGTTAAAGGGCTTTTAGCTTATTGATAAGATGCTGCGTGATTGATATTTTATCAATATCAGGACAGAACTTGCTGATGTTTCAGCTCTAATTGGCATGTAACAGGTGACACCAAGCGCTCAGCTTCCGCCACGTTATCTGCAGTAAATGTTTTTACTGCAGATCTGCCTCTGATTTCTATACAGGTCAAAGTTCACTTAACTCGGCCTGCAGGACCCAACTCCATACCAAGGTGGTGACTTCACAGTCTGCCACCACGAGGAAGGATGCTTCTGTTGTAAACTTTATACCTTTCATGCAAGACGAACAACAAAATAAAACATAAACACTAGATGTGACAGAATTTGACGCTTCACAAAATGTTTCATTTCTTCTCACTGAGCCTCAGTTAAAGTTTTGCATGGAAACATATAAAACAACAAACATCAAAATAAATGATTTCTTCTGAATTTAAATCTAAGTTTTCAGGAAAAATGTTTTTATTTGACTTTAATAGAAAGTAAAAGCCTATGTATTTTTAAACAATGATTATTGCACAACGCCAACTTTTATTTCAGGTTGTTTGGTATTTAGAAGAATCTCATAGATCTTTCCTAAACACCAAACCAGATTAAATATATGTTCAAACATTTCAAGGTATTTATTCATGGCTAAGGCTCATGTTAGGCAAAAAAATTAAAGAAAGGATGGGAATAAATTTTAAAAAATGTTAAAAGTAGCTTACTTTAGGTAGAAGTATTGTTAGGAATAAATAAATAATACAGCTTATTTGGTATTAGAGGAAAATGTATGCATTTATGCCTTAAAAACTCATAAAATAATTTTTTATACTAATGTATAAAATGTGCTTACATGTATTTTTGTAGTTTTTTATTGACTCGTGAGATGATGAGATGTAATTAGAGGCATGAAAGGACCCGATCAATCAAACTTTAAAACTGTTTTCTCCGTTTCTGTACTGGATTGTTCAGAACTGAGAAGAGCTAAAACAAATATGTAATTATTGCTTTATTAATTCAGGAATTATTGACATTTTTAGGGATCATCTATGAAACACATAGAAATAAATACATTTATTTCATTTAAAATAAACTGAAATAAATGATTTATTTCTGCAGTTATAATATCTGACTGCAGAAATATGGAAAGTGCCAACTGAATAATTTTTTGTTTCAGAAATAACTCTAAAATCTACCAAAACTCTTCAATGATTTCAAGCGGAGCTGTCGGTTAGCGTGATCTAAACGTGATGAGCGGATTGAGTCCTTGTACTTTACGCCACATCGTCATGGAAACACACAGCAGCTGTATTTGCACATCTTCCAGAGTTTTCCTTCCATGGACCCAGCAGCTGGTAAGAGGTTGGTTAACTGTCGGAGTGAGAAGACGGCTCATTCATTACTGTGATGGATCACTTTCAGAACCGGAGCCGCAGCTTTGACCTCTGGAACAACATGGCTTCCCGGCATGGGAGGCGGTTCTGGTCTGCTGGCCCTTTAACAGGCTG
Organism: Xiphophorus maculatus; assembly: GCF_002775205.1. NCBI lineage: Eukaryota > Metazoa > Chordata > Actinopteri > Cyprinodontiformes > Poeciliidae > Xiphophorus > Xiphophorus maculatus. Next base: position 2,929,972 of record NC_036457.1, read on the forward strand.
CAGGATCGCATCCAAAACCAGAGAAGTAAAACAACGCCACACTAAAATGCAGTCATTAACTTTAGTCATTTGCATGCATGTTCTTAAGCAGCTGTTTTATTCAGACTGGAAGCTAACAGATAATTCATGAGGATTTTTCTGATTTGCTGCTCTAACCGGAATAAATTAGCTTTTAATCACTTCAGTTGCTTAAAAAATCACCTAAATTATTATTAATTATTGAAGAATCTTGCAATTATGGTATAATTGCTTTTCCACACAGTAGAGATTGTAATCCAAGTGTTTGGAAAACAAATGCACCAATAAATGTTCAATATGGCCAAAATGTCTTACGGTCATAATTCTGATCTGTTCCTGAGCTGTTGGTGTTTTATTGCAACATTTTCTTTTTGATTGTTTTAAAACAATCCGAAATGCTAAACTGACTTATGTAAAACACACATTTCAAACTTGTCCTGAGGAGAATAGCAGATTCTGGACAGTTGGAACTTTAATCCCTCAGTGAAATTGTAATCCTGCAGGATTATGACTGGATGGGCTTGAATCCCATCATCCAGTGTTTCACCTCCTCTGTTTTCTTGGACTCTTCAACATAATCTCTTTTATGGAGGTGAAGAAGTGCAGGTGGAGGTGTGCTTCTATTGTGATATAAAGCAAATGTAATTACTGTATTTAAATGGTATTTAACTATTTTAAGAAACTGCCTGCAGAAAAAGCAGCTGGTTATTTATTTAAATGTTGCCTGTAAATATTTTCACCCATGCAGCTAAACGCTCCAGTTTGACCACATTATTTCTATATTTGCTTATTCACAGAGTAAACCATTTTACTGCAGCTTAATATCTTATTACATAATTGTGTTGACATGTTACAACTTAATGCTTAACAAAATATTTTATTAAAAATAGGAAAAAAAGGTTAAAGTACACAAACCTTCTCTTTGGAGCGTTTCTGTTTGAGATTTCTCACACGTTATGTTACTATTTGTACTTTTTGTTTGCATTTTTACATCCAACTGGTTTGAAATTAAAAACAGTGAAAAAATGAATGCATGAATGAATGAATGAATGAATGAATGAATGAATGAATGACTGACAAAACTACACTATGCATATGATTCTTTACATGCATGTGAAGGCTGATCCAAGCACACGTAAGGAAAACATGTTTGCTGTTTTCCAAAGGTTGCTGTGTGATTGTCTCTCACATAACTCAGCTTTTGTGTTTCAGTGCAAATAAATAATCCACAAAATGATTTTATTCATCAAATTTGGCTTGAAAACTTTCCCTAAATGTCATTTGCTCTCCAGTGATGCTCCTACTGGTGGCATAAACCACAAATAGCACAAATAAAATGGAAGATTATGCAAATCATTTCAGAATTCTGTACATATTTCTAATTTTACACAATAGTAAAACACCAGATGGTAAACTATGATTGTTAATTCAAGTTTATTACCAAGAGAAATTAAAGATAGACTTTTTAAAATGACAGTGGTCAAACTACAGCCCATTGTCATGAACATCTCAAAAAAACCAGTAATGATCCAGTCACTGGGAGGGAATTAATCAACATTCCAGTTTAAGTTATGAATAAAATAATGACTGTTGTCAAATCTTTGATCATTTTAATGTAGCACTTTGATGTAAATCCAATCAAACTGCTGTTGTTTTTCTTACTGTCTAATATTATTACAACATGTAATCATATTAAGGCTGCACAGTGGCGCAGTTGGTAGCACTGTTGCCTTGCAGCAAGAAGGTCCTGGGTTCGATTCCCAGCCAGGGTCTTTCTGCATGGAGTTTGCATGTTCTCCCTGTGCATGCGTGGGTTCTCTCCGGGTACTCCGGCTTCTTCCCACAGTCCAAAAACATGACTGTCAGGTTAATTGGTCTCTCTAAATTCTCCATAGGTGTGTGTGTGTGTGTGTGCATGGTTGTGTGTTCTGTATGTCTCTGTGTTGCCCTGCAACAGACTGGCGACCTGTCCAGGGTGACCCCGCCTCTCGCCCGGAACGTAGCTGGAGAGGCACCAGCAACCCTCCCGACCCCATTAGGGACAAGGGTGAACAGAAAATGGGTGATCATATTAGTATTTAAATATTATTAAATGCATCCAAACACCAAAAGCACAGATGGTTGAGGTTGTGACACAATCAGTGTTTGTCTTCTTTGAAATAGGGCCAATTTTTGCTAAATTACATTAAATTGATCAAATTTGTTTATTACATGTAGATAATTGATAACATTAACCATGACTGCTGTTAGACATCCATCATCTTTGGCATCAAAACTCTCATTTTGGGATCTGATCTCTTTGAATCTCCTGTTTAGTTGCAGTTTTCTGACTGGAAGCACATCCAGTGACCTTTCCTGTTTCTCTGGTTCCTGTCTGTCTAGACTTTACACCCAGAGGCACAAACAGACCCTGAAGAAAGTTGTGAGAAAAACTAAAATTACAGAGCAGATGAGAAGCCTTGAGGAGGCGACTCAGACTCGGCTCTGCTCTGCACACGATGCAGAGCTGCAAATTGGATTGTGAGGGTTGTGGTCTGCATGCGGCTCTGTGTTTGCTCAGAAGCAACTGGATCAGGGTCGGCATGACATGAGGAGAACCGAAGCACAGCGAGCATCAGGTGTTATTTTGTTTGTTTTACAACAACTCAGGTTAAAAATTAAATGATTGGCACATTTATGACAGATTCTGATGTGAAAATACAGACTAGACTGCAGCAGTCACAAAAACAAATTCTACTGGATGATAAGTCGTCTCAAAAATAATTGCGATAAATTAGAATATTGTCATTTTACAATTATAATGGCATAATGATGCAAGTTTCCCTTCTCAGAAACTTAAGAGGAAGCAGAAATAAATACAAGATACTGTTGATACCCATGTTAGCTTCTCTCATCGATATTTATTAATATTTGAGATATTTATGAGTCCAGAAATCAGACGATTCCTCCAGAAACAGAAGCAAACCCGATCCACAGCTTCAGAGCTGAAGTTGGTGTTTCAGGTGGGAGTTAATTGAACGATGCGCCGGGTGTGAAGCTGCCATCATGCGACTAAACGGCGCTGCAGAATTAACTGCATGGCTGCCATTCTGCTGCTTTAAACTCTCCAACCTGAAGTGACTCATTCTCACCGCCCCACTAGCAGCCTCTCCTCTGCTGAACATTCGCTCTAATAACTCCTCTTCTTTTATTCAGAAAGAACAATCAGAGTTAAAACTCTGATGATGCCACAGAGGAGTTTTTATTCGCTGAAGTTTGGATTAAATCTTGTTTAAATGGACGAATCTCAGTCATTAAGTCCATTTGATTCTAAAAAGCTTTGCTATTTTAGAATAGCAAAGCTAATAAATCATCAATAATTTATACTCTGTCTGGAGCTCCATAAGAAAACTGTTAGGTATAACTTTATTTTACATTTCTACAGCTAACATCTCAATAAGTTTTTTCTCTGCTGAAAATACGGTTGAAATAATTTTGTAAATAGTTTTCATAGCTTTTAATTAGTGTCTACTCGATATCAAGTTCTTGTTTGGTCAATTAAACTGTTTTTGATTTTATAGACCAACTAGAAGATTCACAGATTACAATATGAAGGACTCAATTAAAAGTTACTTTGATAAAAATGTACTTAAACACAAGTTGCAGTAAAGATTAAACGTTCCTCATGAGCAGAAGAAAGTTTTGCTCGTGGATGTCACAATAAAAATGACAGTATTTGTCTCAAACTGTTTTAATTAAAGGAGAACCTTCATAAATAAATAAAATAAAACATGCTGACATATGACAACATCCTGTTCAGTGATTCAACACCAGGGGATTTTAATACTAACTCAGTTAAAGGTTCAAATCTGTTTTTTCTAATGGTTTTATTTTAGTTTTACTCATTAATGGATAAGATTTCATATGTAACTGAATAAATTACTTTCCTCAAAACAAACTTGAGTTTGGGGCGTGCTGTGGTGGCGCAGGGGGTTAGCACGCCCCACATTTGGAGGCCCTAGACCCGCGGATGTCGCGGGTTCGACTCCCAGTCCCAACGACCTTTGCCGCATGTCCTCCTTCAAAAATGGCGCCTGCAGCTGGCTGCCTGCAGACGCAGCTCCTGTCGTGTGTGTGTTAATCTGTGTATAAAAAAATTCTTGCTGTAACTGCGAAATAATTTCCCTGCTGGGATGAATAAAGTAATTCTTTCTTTCTTTTAAAACTAAAAGTTCAGGTTTTCTGAGCAACTTAAAGTAAAAAGTACAAACACGTTGTACTTAATTACAGTAAATTTTCACCCCAATAGAAACCAGATAAGATCAAATTAAGTCCATGATTAGTAAACAACAACAAATAAAAAATCATTTCTACATAAAATAGACCAAAGTTTGATGAGATTTAAATGATTTGATTCTGGTTTAATCAGATAAACCATTTAGAATGAAAGAAATCATAAAATGAATCCCAGTTTCAGAAGAAACACTGTAAATGTTTAACTGTGTTTCTGTGATGAAAACTCACGTTGGTCTCATCTGGACACTTGAGTTCCTCCATCAGCCTAAATGTGTCTGGCCCTTTAAATCTGCAGCTCAACAACTCAATGAACTCCAAGCAGATATGATGCAACATCATACAAGATGCTTTGATTTAAATAGAAGACAGAAAGTGCAAATATTTTAGAAGTACTAAGCAGTTCTGGCATCATAACCTCTAACAGCAGGTATATATTATAAGTATTTATGAACCTGGTAGGTGGGAGTTTGGGAATATTTTCTGGAGACTTAATAAAAAGTATTTGCTTGCCAACTGGATGAGTAGGTAATGCACTCATTGGTGTCCAAATAGCTGCCTTTACAAAAAGATCCACAAATTCTGTAACCTTCCACAGATAAATAGTGTAATAAAGGAAATGAATGCATAAATAAGCAGAATTTACATGCAGAGTGTCAAATGTTTATTCTAAAAATTCAATATGGATAAAAAGGTTTTAAAACAGAACGTTAGTTTAAAGAATCAGTCTAAAAGTGTGGAAGGGAAAATCTGTCCAGCCTGCAGTGACTCTGAGTTTTGAATCAATCTCACCGTAAAGTGCCTCAGGTTACAGAGCAAATAAAATCCGGCTGAGAATTACCTGCAGTATATATCCAATTTTATGTAACATGTTTTACTTCCCCTGAAGGGAAAGGTGCAATAGATCTATAGAAATGCCTTTTTCATTGCTGATAGTAATGAAGGGTAGCAGCCATGAGCCAGAGGTTGCAGGCCTGTAGCCGGTTATTTGTTTGTTGGGTCTGATTTAGATCTTTTCCCTTCGGTTGTTTCAGGATCTTTGTGTGTTTCTGACTTTCTGGAGGTTATTTTGGTTGCAGAGTGGAAAAAACGAGAAGTTAGTGTCTGGTGTGCAGCCCTGCAATGGCCTGGTTTCATATCCATGGTGGATTCAGCCTTTTGCCTGTTGGCTGCAGGAAAAAGACACTTATGGAAACATTAGAGAAAAATTAAACATTAATATGCGTAATATTAATGTTTCACTACATCACCACATTTTGACACATTTACATTTTGCAGTATTTGTTAATTTAAATCACAAATACTGCAAAGGTTGTCCGCTCTCTTTCTTCACATTCAGCAGTTTTTGGGTGAAATTCCTGCTAAAAGTCTCTGACTTTGATTTCCACCACAAACCCATCAGATAATCACTCACAACACACCGCTTTGTCTCTCTCTTCCCTAAAGAATCGCTCTCCCTGTTGGATCTAACTTTGACTAATGGAGCCCAAAACAAATTGGCAGATGATTCACAGCCATGTTGTGAAAGCAATAAGGAACTCCACTCATCTGCACATCAAACCTCACACACACGCAGAGAGAAGAAAGACGTTTTCCTCCCAGGTTTGGCTGCTGACTACAGGACAGCTGAACTCTGCCGCCAGCGCTTTCCTCCGCTAACTCATTTCGATAATGATGTTAAATGTGAGCCGAAGACCGAGAAGACAAATGATTTTTCTGGGATCTGGAGAACAAGGAGGGCATTGAGTGCCTTTGTGTTTTCCTAGTTTTCACAACTCTGAAGCAAAATAATAAAAAAGGATGTTTTTTTCTGGTATTCTGTTGTTCTTTTGGTACTTTTTGTGTCAAGAAAATCCGAGCTCATCCCACTTCCCCATGCTGGAGATTTTAGTTTAACAGTAATAATAAATAAAGTTATCTTTAAAATGAATCACTCAAGTGACATCAGGGCCCAACAGTAGACTTAAGTGTCAATAAAATAAATCTGGTTGTGTGTGTTGTTTTTGTCTCATGCAAACTTTGCTTTAATTTTACTTTTTTCTATCTAATCATAAGAAATCATAGTCAGTCAGAGAGAGTCATTAAACAGGAAAAGCAGGTTTCCTGGAAAAAGAGGAAGTAAGTTCCAGCCTGCAGATTTATAAAAATAGCTGAGACTATTCCTTATTTTAAATCATGAAAGTTTAAAGAATGAAATCTAAACATTTTGGTAATTTGATAAGATTCAAAGTAAAATACTTATATTAATATTGGTTTACTTGTAATAATATTTACACGAACATTTGTGGGAACACTTACAAGAAAAACAAGTAACTGTAACTTTAGTATTAAATAATTAGAATCATGGATTATTCTTGGTTTCTTTTCAGAAAAACATCTGTAATAACTCACATTAAGATTATAATAAGTATAATTAATAAGTTATGGTTATAAAATCATAAATGAATGATAAATCAGAGAAGCTGAAGAAAATAAATGTGATATAAGTTATGGTTATAAAATTATAAATGAATGCTAAATCAAAGAAGCTAAAGAAAATAAATGTGATATAAATGTGATTTTGACATTGAACTTGAAATGGTGTAAAAGGTGTAACTGCAATTAAACATCACTGATATGTTGGAGGTAGAGAGTAGGTGAAAGGTGAAAGGCAAGGAACTAACAGGAGAGCAGAGATGATCAACGCCTTATTTAGAGAGTAGGTGAAAGGTTGTGCAGGCAATGGACAGGAGGTTGAGCAACTCTGAGACATTAGCACAGACATCAGGACATAATGTCTGTAAGACAGTGATGGATATGAGATCATCTGTCTGAGCAGTCAGCCAATGAAACAAGCCCAGCAACAGTGCTAGCCAAAGAAACCCTATAAAAGGTGAGTGCAAAAGAGGAACCGTTCGTTGGATCCTCCGGGCAGCTTCGAGCCAAGAGATGGACAAAGAACTCTGCAGCTGAAGAAGAGCCGGGGCCACGGAGCCGAAGACTGTCCGGCCATGGGGACCAACCCGTCAGCCCCACAACCTGTGGCTTCAAATCGCACTTCTCTCATCGGCTGGGTTCAGACCCCAAAGACAAAGATGAAGACAAAGGCAAAGACAAAGAAGAAGAACTGGTGCCTTCCTTCCTGCCAGCACCAAGTCCTGTGTGACCTCACCATCCATGCGGAGAAGAAGCTCATCAGACCTACAGAGATTCCTGCCTTCGCCGATCAACATCTTCCTCCTGCTGCAACACCTTCTTCATCATCAGACCTGCGGAGATCCTGGCCTTCATCGATCAACATCTTCCTCCTGCTGCAACACCTTCTTCATCATCAGACCTGCGGAGATCCTGGCCTTCATCGATCGGCGTCTTCCTCCTGCTGCAGCACCTTCTTCGTCGTCGTGCCAGGTCTGGGGTTCGAGGCGCCAGGCTCCGTCCGTCTCTCTCAAAGGTTCCTTTTTTAGTTCTCAGTGTCAGCAGTAGGGAAAGATAGACTAGATGATTGATTTTACTTATTTGATTATTTCTGCTACTGAATTAAGCTGTACTGACCCTTGCAAAACTGCCTTACTAATAAAATATTTAGCATAAAGAAAATCTAAAAGATGTTGTGGACATTCAGTTAATGAGTCACCTTAAAGTTCTTTGATGGTTGTAAAATAGCTGTGATGTTTGATTCTGGAGAGGAAAAAGTTTAAAATGTTTTTAGGTTGCTGGTAGCCCAAATTTAAAACGTCATCCTTGGGACTCGCCCGAGTCACTAAAACCTACCTGGTTCAATAACAAATGCAAGTTGTAAAATAGAGAACGAGCGACCGTTAACAGGTGTGCTCTGTGAAACTAGTTGGCTGTAGGCTGCTCAGTCTGGCTAATTCACAGGGGGAAGAAGGGTGGGACACCTGGATGTTGGCCGTCAGAAACCAGGCGAATTGTTTCTCGAAACCAGCTTAAACAGAGTTTACTTCAGTTCTGGACAGGGTAAATCCCAGCAGATTTAGGAAACTCAATTAACCCGTTAGATGGAGAGCTGGTAGCACATCTCCCCTCTCAGAAGAGGAAGTACGAGAGTGAGAGAGTAGAGACAGAAAGGAGGGGGGGGTGTTGCGCAACAACATTTGAAAAGCAGAATTGAATCTAAGAGGCGGATTTTGACAGCAGACTAATGGAAGTGAAGCTGGAAGTCTGCTGCAAAAGAAAAATGTAGCTTTTTAGTGTTTCCTGCCTCTGAATTTAAAGAAAAGCAACATTTGTTTTGAAGTGGGATAATTTAAAATTGAACAAAAATTAAAGCAATACACAAAGTTAGACAAAATTACAGAAAAAGTAAAGCATCACAAAGTGCAAACTAAACTAAAAGCATGTCTTAATTAAAAAATCTTAAGTCTGCTACTGTCATTTAAATCTGAAGAAATAAAAGCAACGATTTATTTGCTTTTCATACTTTCAGTAAATACAACTGGATGTCATTCGTGCAATAAGAGGTTATATTAATGTATAATTTCTCTATCAGGATGTGTGTATTTAAAGTAAGAAAAGGATTGGTACTAAACCAGAACCCTGAGGGACTCCATGAAGACGGCTGATCCAATCTCATATGATCTTGTCGACTTAAACCCTGAAAGTTTTCTTTGGAAACTAAAAGGCTGATCAGCTTGAAGATGAACCAGATCACACTCTGGGTTCACAAGGTCAAACTATTTTTAACGTTCTGTGGTCAACCATCTGAAAAATGAACTAAACAAACTGGGACTGTGAATTCTCCACAGTCTGCAACCAAAATGTCTAACTTGATGTCGCCACACTGCAAAAACATCAAATCTTATTAAGTATTTGTGTCTAGTTTCTAGGGCAAATATTTTAGTACACTTGAAATAAAACAAAACTAACTTATCAGTAACTTTTCAGGAAGAAATAGGATAGCTCAATCAGACGCTGTTTGGTCATGCAGCTTCTTACCTGCAGCCCCTCGATGGCCAGCCGCAGCATGCTGGGGGTCAGCTTGGAGGCCTGCTTGAAGGTGAAGTTGCTCCAGTCGATGATGAGGATGAAGCCGTTCACCTGCAGCTCCGGGTCTTCGATCATGGACTCCAGAGACAGCAGGATGGCTCGCAGGATGTCCACAAACGTGTATCTGAAGGAAACATCACAAGGTTTTCTCTTTTCTTTGAAGTAAAACATGGATGTTTCTACACATTACTCAGTTTGTTTTCATCTGTTCAGCCTTTCAGATCCATAATTCCTGTTTTCTCTGTAGCTAACGCTTTAACTGACTGTAAGGCTTAATATCTGCCTGCATGTTTCATGGTTCTTTGGTTATTGCCTCTCAGTTATAAGGTCACTGGTTCCATGCTTGTGGTATCAGGTCAATTGACCAATGCAAACTGCCCTTAGGTGTTGAGTGCTGATGTTTTCACAGTTACAGTCCATTCACAGTTTGTGTTCAACACAAATCTCCAGTATTTTATTGTGTTGTTATGCAGTAAGACACACAAAAGTGCAAAAACAGTTTTATGAGGGAAAATGATGCGTGGTATTAAATGTTTTCCAGCTAAAATCTGGCAAACATTTATGAGTCGATAGTTTGTAGAAAAACATTTTACTGCAATTTTAGCTCCAGCTTTGCACGTTTGGAAACTGAAAGTTTTTCTTCTTCTTTGCAAAAGAATCAGGTCAGATTACATGGAGAGTGACTCTGAACATCAATTTCAAAGTTTTACCATTGAATCTTAATTACATTTAGGTCTGGACTTTGATTAGGCCATTCAAAAACCTTTGATATACATTTTCATTGTAGCTCTGGATATTTGTTTCCAGGTTTTCAACCGGGACTGCTTGGCTTCTAACACTCCAAATCCAGTAATGGAATCCGCAGCATAATGCTGCCACCACCATGTTTCACTTTATGGTGATTTGCATTTGCATCTTCCTCAGCATTCTGATTGTAGGCTAGAGAGCTAACATGTAGTAGCATCTCACCAAAGTATTATCTTCCTCATGCTCTGTCTTTCTGATTTTTCTTGCTACTTTCTCAAAAACAACATTTGTGGGCTGATAGTCACATTTTTCCAATTTTTAGTTAGCTTACTCTCATGTAAATTGACTTCACAAAGGTTAATCAGTTTGTGTACTAAAACCAAATAAGACACACATAAATGTATGTTTTTAGCATCACAAAATGTGGACATGTTCAAGCTCTAAGGCTGCAGAGACCTTGTTAGCTAAATTCACAGCTAGCCTTCTGCTCACTTTTATTTGCTTTTCAATCATGTTGGATCTAAGACCTTAATTGCCAGTAATGAAGGCTCCTGCAGAAATCAGCAACATAAGTTGGTGCCTCAGTGGATCCTTGAGGATTTTCATCCAGCTGATGCTTCAGATTCGTCAGCCTCCTGTCTGCTGCTCAGTTACCATGACATCATCTTACTCTTTCATCTCATGGTTTCATCATGAAACTAAATCATTGTGCAGAATCTAAATCCGTTTTTTGCAAAAATAATCTGCATAATTAACAGTAATAATGTTCACTTTTATTGTTTTTGTGCATATATTTAACACCAAGCAGACTGACACAGAGGTCAATATGTGACTAAAACTCTGGTTATTTAAACACTAAACAGGGCTGATCTCTTTTTAAAGCCAAACAAAATCACGTTCTGACCCGACTTTTACCTTTAACCTCAACCTAGATGATAATCTGGACCAAATCACGGTGCAGGCAGAGCATTTATGGGAACATGTGGGGAAAAATGAGAAGCAGAGGAAGGAGAATGACACAGCAATATTGTGTAAATTATAAATTAGGATAAATTTATGCAAATTAATGATTGATTCAATGTAGTTTAAAACTAATTTATTCAATAAAAATCATCAATACAGGTCTTAAGATAAATGCTGATTAAGCAAAACCACAGTAGCAGCTTTCTTACCCTTAGAAAAACCTACATGGTTGAACTTTTTAGTTATTCATAATCATAGTATTATTTTTACTGTCATCAGTTTATGGATGAAACCAGTGGGCCTTCAGGTGATTTATGGTTCGCCGTCGAGCTCAAAGCAGGTGATCATGGTGTGTAAAAGCAAGCCTGCTTCTTCTCAAAGGGTAATGAGTTAACGAGACTTCAGTCCAGCAGCCGGTCGATCCGTCAAACTGCAATTAGGCCCAGCGCTGCTTTGAGGATGCAAACATGCTGACATGCAAAAAGAGGATTGTTGGCTGTAACTCGCCGCTTTTTCAACCAATTAACAAGCAAATATGTGCAACATGTAGAATTATTTGCATCAATAGATTTTTAGCAAAGCTATTGATTTGAAGAGTGCAAGCATCATTAAAATGTCATTGTTTTGGATGTAAGAAAGATGAAATCATGACCTTTTGCTCCTTCCGTGTGACATGAATGCTGTGCAATTCCACTAAAAAACAAGAAATAAGTATGAAAAATAAAAACAAAGTTTCTATAAACTGGTTGGAAAGTATAAACAACCTTAAACTGATACATTTAACTCTGTTTTTACCAACCTTGCTGCATTCTACCTTTAAAGGGTTTTCCAAATTTCTTAGATTCTCTTCAGCCAAAAAAACATATTTTCTGGTTTGGCCTTTTTAAAACTCAATAGTTTGGCTCAATATGAAACTGAAAAACAACAATTTAAAATTTTCTACCAAACACCCGATGGTTTTACGATCAAAACTGACATCCGTCATGACAAACAAAACCCCCGGTCTAATCTAAAGATGAGCATGAAGCTGCCATGTTTTACTGCTTCTTGTGTCAATTGTCCTTTTTTAGAATTATGGTTCCAGTTTGTTTTCATCAAACCACAAAACATTTGTAAAGATTTGGCATCCATCTATTTTCTAACAGTGGGGTCAGGAGGGGCTATCTCCAGCTAACGTAGAAATGAGAGGCTGGGTCACCTGGACAAGTCGCCAGTCTGTCGCAGGACAGGACACACAACCATGCACACACACACACACACCCACACACACACACACACACACACACACACACACACACACACACTCACACCTAGGGAGAATTTAGAGAGACCAATTAACCTAACAGTCATGTTTTTGGACTGTGGGAGGAAGCCACAGGGAGAACATGCAGAAAGATGGGCGGGGAATCGAACCCAGGACCTTCTTGCTGCAAGGCAACAGTGCTACCAACTGCTCCACTGTGCTGCCCTTGAAAGGACATGATGAATTTTTTTGTAATTTTGTAATTATGTTATTCATGTGAACTATTTTCATGTTGATCTCTAAAATATCAATATTTCCACACAACGTCATGTTTTCTGATTACGTAATTTGTAAATATTAAATGATTGTTTTAATCTTTCTTATTCAGTACAAGAGTCGCCTTTTTACAAAACTCTTCTTTTCAGTCATTTCTTGCATGATTTTTACTTTTAGTTGAGTAAAAAACATGTTTCTTCTCTTCCTTGAGTTAAATCTTTGCGGATTCGTCCATCTCTGTTAAAGTGTCCAAACATATCAGTCCATTTTATGACCCGTTTTAAAATGACTATATTTAATATTTCACAGCTGTTTGGAGAAGGTTGCTGCAGTGTTTCTTAGTGACTGAGTGGTGCTGAACGGACAGCTCCTCCAGCCTCACTCATTCATTTCTACGGTTTCACAAACACAGATGTCTTTTCGACAATTTCGGCCCTAATTTCTTAAAAAAACATAAAAACATAAACAAATTCTCACCTGCTCTGGTCCCAGTTGGCTGCAAACAGGACCAGGATCTTCCTGCCGTATTTGTCCAGATTGGAGAGGACTCCCGGGAAGCCGTCCTTCAGAGCCTGCTTGATGCCCGGGTCGGTGGCCTTCAGGTTCTTGAACATGTCCAGGTTCTGCTGCCTGTACTCGAAGTACTGTGCCAGCAGCCGGAACGCCTCAAAGTGGTTGAATTTCCTCGCTCTGAGGAATCTGAGGATGAAGGCGTCGTCTGTCCTGAGGAAGCCGATGTCCGGCCGGGTGATGATCATGTCCCGGACCTCCTGGATGTCCTGGTGGAGAGTCTCCGGGTTTTCCTTCAGCTCCACCTTGGCCTTCTCCAGGGTCTCCGGAGAGAGGCCAGCCTGCAGGTGAGTCATTGTTTGCAACAGCTGTCCCTCCGTGGGGGGTTCTGGTGAACCAGCTGAGGAATCGGTTAGCAACAGGGCAGGGAAGTGGACGGAGAGCGTTTAGTGATCAGTGGCTGACTTCAGATGGAGGCCTGCTGCTCTGAACACGTAATCCACCCTGAACTGGCACAGACGCCGCCGCTGCTCTCATTCTGTGATGCATTTTCTGCATATGGGCCACTCACTTTACGCACACAATCATTTTTTTTAAAAAAAACAAGATTTGAACTTTATTATAATTTCCCAGCATGCAGATGATGAAGCGACGTCCGCCGGGAGCTTCAGGCTGCACCAACCTGCTGCTGATCCGGGTGGCCTGAGCGACAGCCGCTCGCCTCCATGTCAAAGCCGCTCCGCGCTTTCTCTCCCGATCTGTGACTCACTGACGACGGCAGCATCCCCGTCTCCCCGAGCGTCGCTCGAAGCGGCCGGACAATGCGGCACGACCCTGCAGCCGCTGCTACGTGAACACCAGCAGACCTCCGCCTTCAAAGCGCGTCTCCATCCGCGGACCTCCTGCGAGCTGCTGCGGGATGAATCCGCGGTTTAAAGCGCAAATCCGCCGCTTATTCTGGGAGTGAAAGTGAAAGAAATCAGAAGGGGAGGCGTCCGGCAGTGTACAGGTGTCCCGTGTGGTTTTGCCCCCCTCCTGCCTCCGGTTGCTGCTGTTTGGAGAGGGGTGGGGTGGATGAGGTGGGGGATTACCGTCTGTTCGCTGAAAGTGACTGACATCCAGAGAGTCTCTGCTCGGTGTGTGGATACCACCGGGGGGGGGGTGGGGGGGTGGAAAGAGAAGGGAGGAGGTGGGAGGAGTGAGAGATGAAAAGACGAGAGAGAGAGAGAGAGAGAGAGAGAGAGAGAGAGAGAGAGAGAGAGAGAGAGAGAGAGAGAGAGATGCCAAAACGGGATGCAAGGAGAAAGAGGACGAGGATGGAGAGACAGCTTAGATGGAGGATGGAGAATGAATAAAAAAAATTATAATTTAGAAAGTAAAATAAAGCTCAAATTAATGGACTTTAGTCAGAATTTGTGGCCTTTTCTCATCTTTCTGTGATCCAGTTTTCTCAACATGTTTCAGTCTTTATATTCTTCTGCTTAAAGTTTTATGTATTCATCTTTTAAAATACATTAATTCATTAGTTGCTAAGTGCTGCTAACTACAGCCTTATATTCACTGCACTGGAACTTTTCCATGTTTCATCATACATCTACACAATTCAAAGCATTTATTGCAATTTAATGTGGTAAATGTCACGTTAGAGGAAAGATTGGATTGTTCAACAGATTTACAAATACAATTCTGAAAAGTGCAGCATTTGTGTTCAACCCTTTTTTACCTTCTGCAATGTCATAATTAGTTAACAGTCTCCCTGTGGATAATTTGTTCTCAGTTTGCATCAGTTCCATTAGTTAAAGTGTGAAGAGTGTGAGGAAGACGTGGCGTTGATCATTTTTCAGAAGCAAAATCAAAAACTTAATTAAATTGAGTCTTTCTGGGGAATTTTAAAGCTTTTGTTTTTTTACCGAAATGATTTTGGGTTTAAATTTTTGAAAGAGTCCCTGAATGGTTTCACTTTTATGTGCAAGTAAAATCTTTTTTTGAATGGAGAAAAACACAAAAATGAACCAAAGGATGTGGGAGGAAGAGCCACTTTTTGCAGCCTGAAATATGCAGGTTGCTCTGCTATGAAATATATAAAGCAAAACATTTGTAATGAATATGAAGATGTGCAGCAACAATAGAAAGCCGGATGGTTTGGGGTGTGTGACTGAAAGGCAGAGTGAGGAAGAGGAGGAGGAGGAAGGGGGAGGAGCTGACACCTGCTCAGCAGCCACCAGACAGCTGGACTTTAAAATGCTGAATTAATTTCTTTTGTATCCGCCTGATTATCTCCCATCATGGCTTTCTGTGTCAGTGCAAATGGTGCAGCGTTCAGCTCAGTTAGCTTCACTGCTGCCCGTTAAATCAGCAGTCCAGACAAATCTGGAGTAAATAAAGTCTAAATGAAGCTCTCTGCTGCGTTGTTCTAAACAGAGCCGTTTATTTCTCCCCCTTAAGATTAGCTACAATCCCAGCATATAGAGCCCAAAGCTAAAAATACATCATGTATGATATGACACAATTTTAAATGATCACAACAGATGTGAACCAGTAGATGTTTGATTAATGTATTCCTGAGTTTTTTCCATAAGTTTGAACTTCAAACGTTCAGCTGGTGGAAGATTTTCCCTCTGATGCTTTGATGTCAGGAAGTGGGTTAAATCTTGAACGTTTGTGCACTGAAGTTTGTTTAACTGCTTTAAAACACGAATATGGGCAACTTTAAAACATTACTTGACCAGCAGGGCAAGAAATGTACCGACAAAGAGAAATAGAGAAGAAAGTGCAGATGAAGAGTCTTTCAAAAATCAAAGATATGAAAATCTTTCAAGCTGAGGTCAAAGTTGGAAAGTGTTTTTTTTTCCTGATTTATCCTTTCACGATATGAAAGGTTGTTTTTTATTTTGTGTTTATTATTATTTTGATTTAAGTTCTTCTATAAAGTTTATTGGCAGCTAGTGAATAATCAACAAATTCTATCTTCAAATTTCCTTATTTAGTAAAACTAAAAAACAGAATCAAATTTTGTCAGCTAACTTTGTGTCCTTTATATAGTTTATAAATGTTTAATTATACCATGATTGAGGATTCCCAATCCATTTACTTTCTTCCTCTTCTTGTAGTTGTACTTATTTGTTATGTTTTATAGTTTCTGTCACGTTTTTCACTCCTCTCAGCTGTTTTCCATCAGCTAATCAGCACACCTGTTACCTATCCAGGAATCAATCCTGATGCTATTTATACTTCCTGATTTCCACACATTCTCCTGTTAATTACCCATTTAAATCCAGTTCAACTTGTGTTTCCAGCAGTCACTTGTGTCTCAGGATTTTGGATCCTCTTGCATATTTGTGAATCTAACGCCTCAGTGAAAAAGTTTTATTATCTCTGGGTTTTTTCAGAGAGTTTGCCACAAAACACACTGAGAAAACACAAAGAGAATCCATGGTCAATGGAAAAAAAAACCTGAAAATACAGAGATATGAACATGACTTCCTGCAAAGCCTAACTTGATTCACCTTTTTGGATAAAGTGGAGTTAAAGGAAACAGTTGAAGCTGTTTGGGGTCTGAGGAAAGATTCAGAACTTATGGTCAGATCAATACCATCATATAAATCCTGTTTGAAGTTTAGCTATGATGTGACTGAGTTTATCCAGAGAAGATGATCTCAGCAGAAAACCAATCCTGGATAGGAAGTGCAAATTGTTGCCCATTTTTATGAACTGAATGTTTACTCTCTGATTTTTGTTCCTTGACCCTTGAATGTTTCTGTTCACCGCTGAATTCAGCATGAGGGAAGAAATGTGTCCAATATCCAGACTCAGTTAGCAGTGGAAATGTTTTCAAGCTGTTAAATGAGAAATTAATTCTTAGTAAATTTGTCTGAGTGAAATCCAAATGAAATGACCTCCCACTCACAGCAGCACTGACTCAAACAAGCAGTGAAGCTCTGCAGCAGCGCCACATTTTCTCAAGGCAAGTCACAGAAAAGGCCAAAGAGTGGCGGCCATTTCCAAAGCTTTTAGTTACTATGAAACAGCAACAGTTGCAATCCAAGAAATTCAAAGTTAACAAGGATCTGCACAAAAGATAATGTCTAATTTTTATTCAATCTGTCAATATCAGTTCAGTTTCATATTCATTATTCCATTGATTTTCCATGTTATTTCTATTCAAAGTCGTGGGATTTTTACCATCTTTACCTGCATGAGGTGGAGAGTAATTCACCCATTTAATACAGAACAATCACAGGGAAGAAAGAGACAAATCTATAATGCATGTTCAAGCTTTGTTCTGAAGTCTGATTAGAAATGAAAAAATCTACCTAATTTCTACATGTTTAAACTGCAGGAGAAAATAAATCAAGTTTCAAATCATATTTCATACATGATGTCAGAAAAATGTTTCAGTGACGTCCAGTTAATTTATAATACAGAGGAGATTTTGGTAATTCATAAAAAGTTAATTTCAGGAATTTAAAATGTGGAACTCATGGCTTCATTCACATGATGTTAGTTAAATAGTTATTTTTTTAATTTGATGATTATTGTTTACATTTAATAAAAACTCAAAATTGAGTTTCTCAGACAAAATTAAGACCAAAATAAAAATAAAATTTAAAGCAGAAATGTTTTGTTGTGGCGTCTAGAAAAAACATTTATAAGTCAAACAGTTCTGGATGTTTTGTGTACGAAGGATAAACCACTAAAGATCACAGCGGAAGAATCTGGTTCCTCACAGTTCTACTTCCAACATGTGAGTTCATAGAAAGTTTAGCAGAAGAACAAGTTTGATAGAAAAGGTGAGGAAGTGTGGAAATTTTACTTGCTTGTGTCATTTACTTTTTTTCATTCTCTGAATCACAGAAACAAGAACCATAATCCTACACTGCCATCTGCTGGTCAGTTCGTCTTTACTCGACTTTTCTGTCTGCCACGTCTTTTTTTTTTAAGGTAATATGGCAAATAAACCGATTAAATGTTTTATTATCTGTTATAGCTCTGTATTCTGTGAATAAGTAACAGATGTATTTAGATTTATAAATCTAAAGTTTTCTTACTTTTCTTTGTAACTCTGTGGCAGGACGAAATAAATGTAATTGTTAAAAATGATGATGTCTGAGATTTTTATTGGGAATTTATGCAGTCCAGTGTTAAACCACTTCCTGCAAAAAGCCTCCTTATCTGCCTTTTTAATGTTGAATTAATAAAGGACATTTCCGTTCCTATCCGTCTATAACTCAGGTCATAAATCTTATCTAAACTGAGCTTTAAAATCTAATCCAACATTTTACAGAGTTATAAATCCTAAATAAGTCCAATAGTTTGAACACTATTATCCTGAAATAAAAGCCACAAGCTTTCCCATTAAGCTCATAATACTTATGTGACTTTAAATTCATGAAGTGAGAGGTTTAATCTGCAGAAACAGTACAGCAGCATAAACAGCAGGTGGCAGCATTGTTACGGTTCAATCCTGTGAAAACCTCATTTTTATCATCAGTCAATCTGGTTTTAATATAATTAAAACCAGGAGGTTTAATAGGGTCAGTATTATATAACTGATTAAATCCACAGGTGCTGGACTCTAACATTGGGTTTTAATATCATTGTGAATTTTTTTTAAGCCTAATTATATTTGGTTTGCAGACTGTGGTCAGTCTTTAGCTGCAGCATTTAAGTCTTTTTATCATATTTACAAACTGAAACTGAAGGTGGAACAGATTTGTGACAATAAGCTGCTAGATGAGATGAAGGGAAATAAGATTTCAACAGATTGCTAAAAAAAAAAAAACGTTCCCGCCAAAAAATCAAAGAGAAGAACAAAATTGGGGAAAATTGGGTGATTTCTCTGTGGAGATGTTTCTCCACATGAGGTGTGTTGGACCCCGAGGTCAGCCCGGAGCTCATCAGGTGGAAGAAAATGGATTGTAAGCCGTGTAGCGATCAAAGACGCAGGCCAACATGCCACACCCTCTGCTCCAACACTAACTAACCTCGTTGAGGGGAAACTCACTGACCCCTGCAAGCAGAGCAGACAGGGGGGTCAGGGGCTGGAGGAGGCTGGACGGTTCCTGGAAAGAAGGAGGAACAAGATGGGGTGAGGAGAGGTAGAAAAAAAAAGCTTTTCTCCTAAAACTTAATGCCATCTGAGTGAAACCACATTAAAAAACACAATAAGGTTAACAAAACTCAAACACATGACAATAAATCAGAATATAGTCCTGGTCACACACTGCAAAAAGAAAAAAAATCTTACCAAATATTTTCATCTAGTTTCTAGTACAAATATTTTAATGCATTTGAAATTTGACAAAACTAAATCACAACCAACTCTTCAGCAAGAAATAGGAGTTTATTTTAAGTCAATAATCCCTAAATATTCATGAAAAGTACTAGTTCCACTGGTAGATTATTTCACTTATAACAAAACATTTTCCCTTCCTAAGAGTCCTGAATTGCTCCAGGATGGCATTTCTGGCTAATTAATATGTTCATCAGTTTTATTTCATGCAGACAAAACTTTCGTTTTTGCTTTATGAGTTGCAGAAACATCCATATTTTGTTTATTTTGTTGTTTTCCTCATTTTCAGATATCGGTTCACATAACAGCTTAGCTCACAGCAACATGAAAAATATATATAATCTTGAGAAATAAAACGTAATAATCATGGCAGTTTTGATTGTTTGGAAACATTTACATTTCATGTTTTCATCTCATTCAGTTTCTCACCACTGTAGTGAAATGACACACTTTTTTCTGATTGGCCACCATCTTTTGTGCCCATTCATAAATTCATCCATGCAGGAACAATCAGAGCTTTGTGTTTCCACTCAAAAGATTTACTCCAGTGGGAAATGAACAACTGGTGTTGCTGGGTGAAATTTTAATTAGAGACAATAGAAGACGTGACCGTGTCGTCGGGATGGCAGTAGCTGGCTTCGCTCCAGAAAATTATGTTTAAATATGATTTTGACCAGGATTCCTTTCAGTCTGTGAAAGCAAAACTTTTAAAATTCTGGGTTTTCTGTTTGTCTTTGATTAAACTATGTCTTCCCAAAAGATGAAGCAAGAAACCATTCTAGAACATCTTTTGTGGGATGCTGTCAGAATTTTTAATCAAACTGAATTGTTGCTGTCTGTATTTCTGTCTATTCCTCTCTAATCATGAAATGGGTTTTTGTCTGTGGTGATATACGGTTCTGGTGCCGTCTGCCCAGGCAAAATGGGCTCCAACAGGAAACCAAATTAAGAGTAAATAATCACCTCATAAATCAAACAAGACAAATGGTAAATAGATAAACAAGTAAGAAGGGAAGAAAGTCAGTAAACAAGTAAATTAACTTACTAAATAAATAAAAGCCTTGACATGTTAGAAAATAGATGCATATTGCACAACAGCGTATAAAACATTAGACATTAGCTGTGTTTTCATTATGAATTTTTGCCAAAGTGTCAATATTCTATTCATCTAATGTCAAAAAACACTATTTCATAATTGTGGTGTTTCCATTAGATAAGAAACATACTTAAAATCACACATGAATAGGTTAGTACACGCGATAATTCAATAAAGACACCATCATCCTTCAACTACTTCCTGTCACCGTCATCATAGTTTGTTCTATTAGAAACATCTGATTGTTGATCAAACTTTTTCATTGCAGTTACAATAAGGCCACAAAACTATCTCCACATGTTTTTAGCAAAAAACCTGAGTTTTTTCACAATTGGTGTGTTTCCATTAAGCAAATTTATTTTCAAAATGTCAAATTCCACAATTATATGGTCAATGAAAACATGTTTTTTTTAGTCAAAACAGAATATAAATATCTAACCTAGACTTTAGAGATGAGGCATAAATGAAATATTGAAGGGCTCAACTTGTGTATTTCTGCCACACTCACTTTCTTTTTTTTTCTTAAATTAGCATTTTGTTTGGTGGCTCCTGCTCCAAGTTGGGACGGTCGCCACCAGAGTGAGGTAATGGCTTCTGAGGCGTCTGATTGGCTCCTGGAGACCTGCCTATGGTGGTCCCACAGATCTGGGCTACAAATGGGCTGAGAGCAAACTTCAACCTAATGGCTGACCCCCTCTAGTGTACACACACACACACACACACACACACACACACACACACACACACACACACACACACACACACACACACACACTACTCTGAAATTCCTTGCCTTGTCTCCCTCACTGATGAAGGCGGCCATTCATGGCCGGTGACAAATTACTACTGAAGCATGAGACTAAAGAGACCCCCCATCCCTGTGTTTCTGTCTCCATCTCGCTCCATTATGGACTGTGTGAGACTTGTGGGACAGAAAATCAGGCAGGACACCCCGGCCATGAAAGGAGTCTTATGTTTAGCTGCCCTGAACAGAAACAGAGCAATGCCAGTTAGGTTTTGTCATGAAAAACTGCATTGTTATTGTATCACTTAGCCTGGAAGTAAAGGTTGAGTTTTCACTTCAAAGAGCAGGCATGGCATGATTTGTCAGAGATATTTAAAGATGGAGTGGTAAAGATTAAAGAAACGACAAGGAAATTTTTATTTTTTATTTTAATTTAGTCAAATTATAAATGGTAGAATATCTAATATTGTGACTAATAGCATTCAACATGCATGAATGTTGATTTGTTCATGCAAATCTGGCATTAAAAGTTACTACAAAGCATCTCACAGATTCAAAATTAAATCTGAAAAAAATATAAGGGAGGAGAGTTAATCCTCAACAACTAAACATAACATTTCAAATAAAGATAATTTAAGTTACATTTTCTTTTTGAAATCATTCTCTTTGCCTTCTTGGTTCTGGTCAGAACCAGTCTGTACTCCAAACGGGGCAGGCATCAGCCCCTATAGTATAGCTTGGCCATACTTTGACATTTTCTTTTCTAATTTGCCAGTTGTCTTACTTTGTGTGATAATTATCACACCAAGTCCAAAAGCAAAAGCAACAGATTATCAGTGTTTGAATCTCTATGGTTAAGACAAAGGTCTTAACAACAAAGTTAACATTTATCTCCCAGCATTAACTTGCTCCAAAGGTTAATGCTTATTTAAGTTAATTTATAGGAGATTTAATTCAGATATCAACCTGTGTGGAACCTGCGTTGTTCTATCAAGTTCAGGTTTATTTTTAAAGCGCATTTCAGCAACAAGACAACTCAAAATGCTTCACATCAGAAAAACCTCATACAGTCACCAATTGTGAAAAAAGCAATAAATATTATGTTTTGTCAAATGCCATCATCAGAATAATCAAATCACATCATAAAATCATCAGTCAGCATATCTGGAGATTTTTATATTTCTCAATAGTGGAATAGTAAGGACTTTTCCTGAAGCATAGCTATTTATGCTCAATGGACATGACGTCACCTGTCAATCATTCTAGGCGGTTTTTGTCAGCGTGCGCATGCGCATTACCACAAGGTAGGACGGATTGTCGGGTAGCACAGGAAGTCAGGACACCGGGGTTGTCATTGGTAACGCGCTGCGGTTACAGAGATTTCGAGCAAAATAATATGAAATAAATGTCAAAGGTTGTCAGTGGGGAACATGTAATCCTGGCAGCCGTCACACTGAGCCTTTATAGGACGGAATATCCATTTAAACCCAAACGGCGTCTGGAATAATGCAAGAAATGGACCAAGGCCTTCGACCCCATGTCCGGTTGAAAGAAACTGATCAACGGCAACCTCGACATGTTCGTCTGTAAGAAGGTAACTGGAAGCAAACATCCCATTTTTAATGACACTGATTGATAGTCAATTCAAAGATCAATAAGTGAATGCAGTTATGCTTGATTTTATGTGTGTAAATTCCTATGCTAGCTTTATGGCAGCATGAAAACAGTATCTGCATATTCACATTTAAACACCTTTTTATGCCAATTATTGTTAAGCATTTACCCAAAGGCAGATTTTCACAGGCTCGAAGTATTTAAGTCATTACTCACTTGCTTTGTACGCAAAACGCGTCTGACGCAACATCGTCCACATTCACATCGAGACGTTGTGACCCTCATTCATTCTCTGGTTTAAAGTTGATTCTCCATCATTTCCCGCAAATACGACCTGATATACAACTCGTTGGAGAATATTTTTGTCTTTCGTCATTGCCTCAGTGTTGGCTGATAAGGCAAAATTGACCCCAAAAATGTCGTGTGTAACGCGTTGAGTTTCACTTCCTGTGCCTTCACGTTGTTTGTTTGTAGGTTCGCTCTACTTCCGCCTGGGGGCGGAGCCTGCGTTGCGTCATGTCAATTTCAGACTAATTGCTCTGCGGTAAAGAGTGATGTGTACATAAAAAAAGTACACAGAGACAATCCCCCAAATCACAACTAATGAATTAAACTAGTTTATAAACTTTATAGGGCTCCTAACCAGGAAAAATGTAAATGATCAAGTTCATCTTTCAGCAAGAGGAAATTAACTTTTTTGTGCTACAGATATCCATTGAAATAAAAGAAATTAATTCCATATAATCAATACAATTTCACAAGAAGAGATTTCAGAGGCAGAAAACAAATGTGCCTTTAACAAACATAATAAAATTAAATATATATTCATGCAGAAGCTTCTTAAAGAGATGGTTCTTCAAACCTAGAGATGCTGAAAGGGATTATCTTAGCTGGACAAAGGTGATGTGGAGCGTGGACTCCCAGATTCCTGCTCCCCAGGAGAGGGCTGCTGGACGGTTATACTGTCCTGACAGTAATCCTCAGATTAACTGGTGTGGGCCTCCACCAGTCGGCCAGAACAAAAGCAGAAATCTATGCAAACTTGAACATGTGGGTCAGTGAGCCAAACCAAACCAGTCAGACAGTCTGTCAACCAAAAACAATGTTTCAACAACTGGATTCAGTCATTTCTTGCACTGCTAAGTGTCGGCAACAATACTTGGAAATATTAAACTGTTTTCTTAGTTATTTCTGTTTCTGGAAAAGGATCTGTATTGGCACCAATGAAGACTTTTCAAAACTGCAATCGTCTGAAAGTATTTAAATACTCGTCTCCTTATATTTATATTGTCTGTTTGAGCTTAAATTAGCATGTGAATGAATTTATGTAGTTTAAAGAGAAATCCAGTGGCTCTCCGGTATTCGGTGCGGTTAGAAACCACAGCCGCCTAATAGCTGAAATCCGTGAATAATCAATTTTGATTGAGAGAAAAATTTGCACGATTGGAGTATTTGGAGGATGATGGCATTTTTGTTTTATGACTTATTGCATGAACAAACTTATTCAGGTGTGATTTTAATTGTTTCTTTAATGAAAACACCACAATTGTAAAAATGTGTTTTTTCAACATTAGTGGACTATAGACAAAGTTTTGCTCACACTTGTAATGGAAACGCAGGTACTGAAATCCATGCAACCTCCCCTGACAACATGATGCCCTGGGTGGTGAACCATATTGACCACAACCAAAACTGACACTAATTAGACCTTTAAAAAAGTTTGGAACTGTGGTAAAACAAACAAACAAACAAACAAACAAAAAACAAAGTTTTGAACAAAAACAAGTGATCTGTCACAGTTTTAGCTGCATTTGTGTTTAAAGGCTCAGTAATAATAATAATATTAATAATTATGTCTCCACTACATTAATAAAGAAACATGCTGTTTTGGTAGTTTGGCTGCTACATAAAATGTGCATAAAATACTGGAAAGAACAGAACAGCAAACATTTCATAAGTTTATGAAGCTTAAAGTCCATCATAATCTGCAGCAGAAATCTCATCTACTCACACATGGTTTACAGTTCATCAGTGTGACTGCTCTGGAGTTGAAAGGATTGCTAATAATAGTGAGCGAAGCGATGGATCCACATGATTGGAAGCTCTGCTCCTGTTACTGTGGTGATGGAGTCCTCTGCATTGCCATTCCTAGCACCGTCTTAGTCTCCACGGTTACATTTGGACAGGAACTGAGCGCAGGGAGGCCGGGGATGGACAGGAATAATAAAGGCAAAGGGGCACATGAGGGGAAAGAGTTTGGCAAACTCTCCAAGTACAGAGTTGAGGCTCAGGAACGGTTAATAAAAAACCTGACCAAACAAAATCTTCTCCCAAAGTCCTGTGGGTTTAATTTACTAGTAAACCCAGCAGTTCATTCTTTAAACACGAGGATATCTGAACAAATACTAACTCAAGTTCTAAACCTAAATTTCAAATTTTAAATGGATCTTAATTGATAAAATAAACTGAGGGATAAAAAATGGCTGCAGCAAAGCTAACCTTTGCTACGTCCCATCAGAAAGTGAATTACATTAATTTTAGAAAGTGATTTTGAAAGATGGGGAAACTTTTGTGTTTTTTCCGTCCAGCTTTTGGTGATCTGAGCTGATGCATTTGAACACACAAAAAAGGCAGTGTGCTTTGGTTCAGGTCCACTCAACGTTAGAGGAGCGAGGCAAAGGGGACAAAAGAGTCGGGAGGGTGATGGGAAGGAGGTGAGGGTCAAATTCTTCAGTTGGTGGCTGAGAAACGCGGGGGATTTTCTAGAAAGTTTGAACAAGAGAAGAATAAGATCGGGTGGTGGGAGGGAATGAACTTGAGTGTTGACGGTCAACTGGTGTTGACTGCTGTTGCTTTGAGTCTCCAGCAGGGGGAAACTAGTCCGTGCTGCTTCTGTTTGTAACTTTTAACTGTTATTTCCTCAGTCTTTAAGTGAAATTTTTCAAAATAACTCATTTGAACACAAAGTATACCGGAGGAACAATGCAGTAACGGTTTTATTCATGTGAGGCTTATCATATTTTCATCCTACTGGGACTCCATTTTCCTCCATTTTCAAGATTTCTAAGGTTTCAGTCGTTCCTGAGTCAGAAACGTTGGTTCCCAGACTCTCTGTGAAAAACGTTGATAAGTTTCGTATAAGAAGGTAGCAACTCTGTCTAGTCACAACAGATCAGACACTGAACATGTCTACTTTCTGTTCTCATTCTTGCAAGAAAAAAGTGCTGCAAGAGTGAGAATCACCAATCTGCCTGGTCACCAAGTGATAGTTAATTAGAGGAAATTTCTTTTACTTAATTTTATTTATAATTCTTTAAGGATAATTAATCTATAAATAAACCAACGTTGCTCAGACAAAATGTTTCTCTTTATTCAGAGAATATGCAGAAAACAAAATAAATCCATTATTGTGCAACATCTAACAACACATTTTCTGTTTAGTTTTGATGAAGCAGAAAATGAATGAAATTCATAAACATTGTTTGTATTAAAACACAGATGTGACCTGATTCACATTTAATTAGTTTTAGATAACAAAAATCTCACTATGACATGGCATCTGTAAAACAAACATTTAGTCAAACAACAACACGATTTGCTCCCATTAAATGATCCTGAATCAACTGAACTCCCATCCTGGATACAGGCTCAATTCTCCACAAACACATTCCTGATGACACACAAACAAACTGTGCATTTCTTATGGTAATGATGAAGTGCAAGAAAGGGTTAACCAAAAGCACACACAAAAACAGAAAATCATGTATTTATATCTGTAAATAATTCTGTTTATCTTTAGGCAGCACTTACAATCACCTATCAAAAAAAATGATTCATTAATTGAGCAAGATATTTTTTTGGTTTACCGATGTTTCCAGTAACGAGTAAAAACTTTAAAATAAAATATATATATATATTTTTCTTAAAATGCTAATTATTTATTCGGGAAATATTTAAACTAACTTTATTGACTGCTAAATAGTTTTAATTAAAATTTCAATTTCAGATATTCAGCTTATCCATAGAAAGTTTGAGTTTCTGATATTTTCAGAATATCAGAAAAATTCTAAATTTGAAAACACGTTTTGTACTTAACCCAAATTATTTCTAAATACTAGATTTAGTTTCCATGGAAACAGAAACTGTGGGAATCCAGCATAAAGTAGCAACACATTTTGGGATTATAATTGCACTTTGACACATTTTAAATCAATAAAACAAAACCAACCTCTCTAAAAAGCACTGAGGAATGTTGACTAAAATATACATCATGACATCTTCTGGTTTTATAGAATATGCAACAACAGTTTTTGGTCATGAAACGTAAAAATTCATCATTAAATAATTATATTAGGTAGTTCCATATATATTAGGTAGTTGCTCAACATATCACATAATCAGTTTGTAAAACATAAACAGCATTTATTTATGATCAGTTTGACCAAAAGTCAAACAGAAAAAGTAACCATAGAAACCATCAGTTGTTCATTTTATGTTTCCAAACTATATTAGCATTTATGCAGATCATAAAAATATGATTCTCCACATCCATCAAGTAAAGCATAAAGTGACATAAAACTGAAACACCAGTTTGGATAAAATCCTGATGGTTTCAGTGAAGGCAGAGTTTAACATTTCCCTTTTATTTGATTCCAGCAGATACAAAAACATGCTAAAGATTTTAGTTTCCTGAGGATAAACTTGCTACCAGTCTGCACTGGAAGCACATTTGGAGTACGACTGCTGGTCCAGGTAGAGAACGGCACACACCTGGCGGACCTTGCAGCTTCCATCACAGACGATGCTGTTGCTGTAGTCGACCATGAAGTGGGTGAAGTATTTATCGAAGGCTTTGCTCTGCGGCAGCATGAAGCTCAGGCCCAGCTGAAGCAGGCTTTTCGGCTGCAGGTCGCTCAGTCCAAAAGCCTTGGTCATGATGTATTCCAGCCTCCAGTCGGACCTTTGTTTCTCGTTGGCTTCCGTCAGATTCAGATAGTACTGCCAGATATCCTTCAGAGGGGCAGAAAAGAACCGCATAGAAGGAGAGACAAAGAAAGAAAGCAAAGCCAGTTTGAAAGCCAGAACCAGGTTTTGTGTTTTGATTGGCACCGTGATTAATCATAAAATCACATTTAGCTTCGCTCTTTAAACAGAGAGATGAAGGGTCATTAGAGGTTTAGCTTAAATAGGTTAGAATACCTGCTCAAAAGAAAATAAGTCATAAATCCTTAATTCCTTTGCTAAAATAACAAAACAATCAGTATGAAGTTCTTTATGCATCAGGCTCAGCAGAACAGATTTATACATGAACTAGGAGTCAGAAATAACAGACTTATAACTGTTTATGTTACAATAAATAATTTTTTGTCCTCTTCACTCTTTGCCAAATTCATTTGGTTTAATAAAGTCAAGTCATTTCGCTGCCTGGCTTTAAAGTTGATACAGAAACTTCATCTTGATATCAAAGATCCTTTTTCACCCCCAATATGGAGACTTAGCATTTTCCAAAACAATGATGTGAATACTATTATATGCTTATTAAATCTGTGCCATTTGTATGAGATAAAAGTAAACAATAAAATCAAGTTTTTAGTTCGTTAAAAGCGTCTTACCATGACATTGTAGTCCTTATTGTTGTACAGATACATGCGGAAACCTGGGTTGTTGGAATACGGCTCCCAAAGGTTTTTGATGGGTGTAACAGCCGGCGACACAAACAGAGAATTCACAGGATGTCCTGCAGAAACACAACCAGGTATACTGTCACAACAACACCATAAATATCCATTTAAATATTAACTCACTTATATGTTATTCACAATTTAATGCAAATGTCACAGATTTACTCTTCTGTGGCCACATAATTATTTAATTTGATCGATAATGGCTGTAATACTGCATCACAGTAAACAGATTAGCTTCAGGGAATAACTGAGTTGCTTTAACGATCTCAAAACAGCAGAACTAACCATCAGTATCTTAATGCAATGTGTTGCACTTCATAATGAGATGGATATTAAAGTAAACCATTAAAATTAGACAGCAGGTTTGGTTATCAAACAGCTTACAGGCTGCAGTAATAACAGTGAGGTCAGTTAAAGTAACGTTCAGCGTGTTTAGGTCCACTCGGCTGGTTTTTCTTGCCTTGTTCATCCAGCAGCACCATGATGCTGTCTCTGTGGGTGTGGCCATAAAACTGCCCTGCAACAACATGGCTGTACTTCCTGAAGATGGCCACCAGCCTCTCATTGTGGCTCCCTCTGATGGCGGTGGTGTTCCCGGCGAAGGGCAGGTATCCCACCGGGACGTGGGCGATGACGTACACCTACAGGACAAAAACGTTAAACTGCAGGGATTAAACTGACTGAGCACACCGGCTGTAAGGTCAGAGTTCAAACCTTTTCTTTGCTCTGAGCAGATTTCTCCAGAGTTTTCTCCAGCCACTCAAACTGCCCGGCTGGGTCGGTCATGTTGATGGTGGCTTTATCAGGTCCGTAGTACAGGATGGTGTTGAGGCTCAGCAGGCGCAGGCCTGGTTTGACCAGCTGGGAGTAGAAACCACCTGCAGGACCGAACCAGATCACAAAACAACCAACAGAAGAAAACAAAACTTTAAAATGATTCTATCAGTGATAAACAAGCAATAAATTCAAATGGCAAGAAGTATAAATTGCAAAATGTTCATGTGATTTCATGTGCACTGATACCAAATACTAATACCAGGTTTACTGCTGATTCTCAAAACTTAAGATTTGCTGATTTTCTGTCCTAAAATTTTGCTGATTTTTGCAAAACATCAAGAAGTTAAAAAAATCTGAATATGACTAATTGGTATTTCAAACCATAATAAAAATTGTGCATTTGGATTAAAACACAAAATGACCATCCAATAGAATATACAAACATTGTATGTTCTAATATTTACAGTCATATTACCTTTCCTGGCTACTTCTGAGGCCTATAAGAATACAACTTAATTCATGCTAAATATACCAAAACATTTATGAAGTGATGCAGATTTCCTGCATAATAATGCAAAATCTAAACTATACCATTTAATTTAATTTGGTTAATTTAAAGTCTGCAAAGCACCACAGCTGTCCAAAATGCACTTATATTAAAAAAGTATAAAGACATTTTAAAAAACTGCTCATTTTAAACAGATTTATCCTTTAATGGACTAATTAGTATATTCTCCAAATGCATGAAAACATATTGAAATGAACCAAATGTTGCCAGATTTCCTCTGACTTTTAAGTCAAATTTTTAATATAAAAGTAAAGACAACTTTACTAAATAAAAATAAGATAAAGCAAATATTTAACCGCTGAATTTCTAATCAACCTGAACTGATAAACTGATCTGAAGAGATCAAAAGTTATTTCAGTTCGACTGCTTTACTCTGAGATTAAATCTGTTTTGGTTTCTGGCTCTAAAGTGAAACTGAACTGAACTGGATCTAATAAAAACATGAAGCAGAAGCGCAGCTCAGTTTCACAGCCTGGTCCATTTCCCAGCTGCAGCTGCATTTAAAACATCCTGGTTGGTGTGGAAGGTTTTTACGCACCTTGTGAGAGAGTGGTGAGAGCTTCAGGTTCCAGCCAGCGTTTCCACAGAGCAGCAGCTGCTTTGTAGATGTCGTTAGTCGAGTCTGGCATCTGGTCCTGCATAATAAGTACATACAGCCATGGTGACAATAAATACGTCCTAATCTGATCTGGCTTGGTTCTAAAACAAAATAAACAAATACATAACCAAAATTAAAGTTGGTTATGTTAATAATAACAATGTTAATATAATCTCTGTTACAGATTTAATTAACTGTAACAAAGTTGCCAAAAAAGATAATCTCTATTTTATTGTCATTCAGTTTTAAAAAGTTTAGGCACAGCCACTGTTTGACATCTATGAGACATTGCAGTAAAACTGCAGTCAAATTAGTCTTTTCCAGATTTTAGGGGCAGATAAATCTGTAAGTCATCAGCAAAGCAGTTAAGTGAAAGGCTGTGACATGAAAAAATGACCCCAAAGGCAGCAGTGCAAACAAAGCTGGGCCCAAAACTCAACCTTGGAGAACACCTTAGCTAAGTGGGGCGATTTCCGAATTAGAAAAAAAACTTCCCCTTCTTCAGGGCTACCTGAATCCACAGCCTGGTGATGACTGGGCTACACCGTCATCCTTCAGCCTTCCTCTCTGTGAGGCGCCATGGTTACCTGTGGCCAGTAGTCGTGGTTACCTGTGGCCAGTAGTCGTGGTTTCCCAGTGCAGGGAAGACGGTCAGGTTGGGGAAGTGCTGAGTGATGGTCTGCGTCATGTTACTGATCACCTGGATCACCAAGTCAGTAGACAGCTCATCTGGAGGGACGTGAGGCGGACTGTCCCTGTGAGACAAAGAAAACCTGCTCACTGAGCTGGTAGATCTGCTTAAGTCATTAACCGTTTGGGTCAAAAACCCTGTGAAATTTATCTAAACTGATTTATAGCTCAAACTAAAATCATTAACCTTATTAAAAACCACTAAAGAGTACATCAAAGGTCATTTAATCTTCAGCAAAGAGGAAGTGATAGTTCCTCTTCATGGTACATTTAGTTTTGTTACAGAAATGCACAACGAAACAAAAATGCTGAGCTAAGCTTTCTAAGCAACACGAGAACATTAGTAGAGAGAAAAAATTATGAGTTAATCTTTCTTTATCATATAAACAGAATAATAAATGTTTATTTATAAATACTAAATGTTTTGTTACAAATTAACTCATTCATAAAATAAAAAGGACGACATTGTGAGGTTTTATTGTCTCAATCCAGACAATACAGAAGGAAGTGATACTTCTGCTTAGTCATACATTAAAGTTTTCTCTGTTCCTTATTATATCAGTAGAGTTCCCTAGTGAAAACGACGTTAAGTAGATTTTTAAAAATGTTTATGTTCTCTGGTGTTTCTTTTCAGTATAAAAGTAAAGACTGCTGTACAGAAAAAAACTAAGATAAAGCAAATCTTTAACTATTTAGCCATGCAGCATTTCTGATCAACTAACACATGAACTGAGAAACGGATCTGAAGTGATCAAGAGTTTAATTACTTTCCCAATGTTGGAGGGTGAATTGTTACTTTTACAGATGTTAAAGTTCCCAGGTGTGTTTATTAATTGCAAAACTGACATTGCAGTTTTATTTGACTGAAAACTGGCTGTTTATGGTGCAGTTACAATGACTGATGGGCTAATAAACAACTTAAATACTGAGCCTGTAATCTCTTCATTCACAGTAATTTACATGAAAATGTTGAAGCAATTAAATCATTCAGAATAAACCACATTTATTCCCAGAACCCCAGAACCATTTTTATCTGTTTTAAAGAAGTTTATGTGAGATCCACAACAGAAATAAAGAAACAGAATGTAAAACTGCTGATTGTTTTAGTAAACTGGTTACTTCTATTTCTGACAAACATCAACATCATCAATGTTCGGCACAATTTTACCTCCAGGTAAACTCACTAAAGGACAGAACTATAACAAAAGAAATCACAAAACCAATATTTCCTCCATCATTGGGAGTCACTTTCTATCTGTACTGACCCGGTCCAGATGATGAAGTCCTCTGGCTGTGTGAGAGGCGCCATGTTGGCGAAGGCCGACTGGATCAGGCTGTAGGGGGAATCGCACAGGAAGTCTCCGTACAGACCGGCCTGGGTGGCGGGGGCACCTTTGGAGGAGAAGCAAACCTTGGTGGGGTCCTGGGCCAGGTGGTAGCTGGGGTCCAGGTGGAGGTCCGTGATGTGCCAGAACCTGCCTGGAAAAACAGGACACTGGATCATATTAATAGAAATAATGAGATATCACAATCAGACAGTGACAGTGATGAAATCCTGAAATGTACGACTCCTTCGTCCTCCTACTGACCCATTGTTTTATCTGTAAACCCTTCAACTGGCAATATATTCTCTATTTCACTTTTCTAAGTTTAATAAAAAATTTAAAAATGTAATTTCTGTTTTGTTAGACACTATCCAAGAGTTGTTTTCTCCTTTAATTTTCTTAAAACACGCCCCCCACCACACACACACACGGTTGGTCAAAGTTACAATGGCTATGTCACCTCAGAAAAAAAAAATCATTCTTTATCACTGTGTTTTCTAGGGCAGCAGAAGTGGAAGTCTGACGTCTCAGGCAGAACTTCGTTTAAAACTCTCCCAATTCTTACATATTTGCTTTTAGAACAAAATATTCACCTTCTACAGCAGATTGTAGCTTTTGGTACACATTATTAGAGCCTTTCTAACAATTCGGCAAGTGAGTAATGAGCCAATTATCGCTATATTTATATAGATATCCACTTTTACTCATTTAGCTAGCAACTCTGCGTTTCATACCGTTTAAAACCTCAAAGAGAAACTTTAATATCCACAGGCTAACCCCTCCTGCACACGTAGATCTGCGTGATTCTCTGCATATTGACAAAAGACTCCAGTTGTCATTAAAAACGTGAGTTTTCCACTCACCTGTTCCTGACAGGTAGCTGCTTCCGGTCGGAGCAGCAGAGCACGGAGCCGCTGCGCAGAGCAGCAGCAGAAAGAAACGAACAACCTGAGCCATGATGAGAGGACAGAAACAAAACCGAGTATTTTACATGGGTTTTATATGAAGTACAGTAGCTGAACTAAAGTAACCGGTCACTTCTCTGAAGTAAACAGGAAGTAGTTCGATCAGCTGATCAGCTGACTGGTTTAGATCTGAAGGGGGAGGAGTAAAATAGGAGCACGTACTGTGTTTACAACTCCAGCAATGACAACAAACCAGGCAGTAATTTGTCTTTTATACCATATTTCTTTATGATTGTAATTATCAAAGTACTTTTTATTTTTTTTTTGGGGGGGGGGGGGGGGGGGGGGGGGTCAATAAATTATAATAATTTCTAATTTCGTGAATACATAAACATATGTTAGCTTCAGATATTAGAGACCTTTAAGGATAATAACTAAAAAAGTTTCTACCGGAACCAATTTTTATGTTTCTTGCTTTTTAAAGTCACACTAATCTAATTTAGATCATCAAAGATGATTTATCTAGATCACATGTGTCAAACGCAAGGCCCGCGGGTCACATGTGGCCCGCTACGTCATTTTATGTGGCCCTCTCCCCCCTACCAACGTTTTACAGCCCCATTGATTGACTTCAAATAAGTTTTGAGTACGAATTGACTACAAACTACATCTCCCATAATGCCTTCCGATTCTTACCAGCCAACATTACGGCTTCTCGCCACTAGAGTGCAGCAGAGTCACCTCAAGCTGATTATTAATTTTCCCAGCGAATAAAAGTGAAACGTCGACAAGCTAACAAGCTAAAGAGCGAAGTTCAGTGATGTTTCAATCGAGAATTTTTACCGTCTCCTGCCCCCTGATTTGATGCCACAGCTTCGACTCCACGCAGCTCGTGTTTTGTCCATGTTTGGAGGCACCTATCTGTGCGAACAGATGTTTTCAATAATGGATTTAAACAAGACCAAGACCAGATCGCGCATTACTGACGAAAACCTACGCGCCGTTTTGCGGATTTCCTCAGCACAAGAACTAAAACCGGACATGGACGAACTGACCAGGGGAAAACATTGGTAAGCACGAACAAACTAAATTTAAATAGAATGAATGTAAAACCAAAGCTCAGTATACTGGAATATGAATATAGTTTATTGATTTTGCTTGTTTTGTGTTTATTTACAGAACACAACACAATGAGGATGTGTGAGTTGGTGACAGGGTGAAGAGGGATCAGCGTTGTGTTCAAGGACAGGCAACATCACCTCATTGTTTTGTTCTTATGTGAAATACATGTTCGTTGTGTAATAAATAAGGAAAAGGTTTTGTGAATGAAGTTGAGAGTTGATATCAAAACTTGTTTTTATTCTTTGTCTGCTTATCTTTAAAGCAGACAAAGAATAATTTTCCCAGCGAATAAAACTGAAACATCGACAAGCTAACGAGCTAAAGAGCGAAGTTTAGCTGAGCAGTTTAAAAATATTGTAATTTTTAAACTGAGCAGTAATTTTACATCCATGCAAACTCAAATGTAATATTTAAAACTTGAATACATAAAATCAGTTATTTAACAATATGAGGTGTTGTTTAATTTATTTTTAACATTGTATTTTCATACATTTATGCTAGGGTTGCCCAAGTCTAGTTTTCCAGACCATCACTCTGCAACTTTAGATGTGTTCTTTCTCTAACACACCTGGATCATTGACTCATTCATAGGCCTCTACAGAACTGAGTTGCTGCTAATGAGGGAAGTCAACCTTTTGTCTGGGGTACGTTTTAGCAGGGACACATCTAAAAGTTGCAGTCTGGAGGACTGCACTTGGGCATTCCTGATTTATACTGTCAATGTGGCCCGTTGAGGGTGGCCAATATGCTGAAGTGGCCCTTGGTGAAATTGAGTTTGACACCCCTGATCTAGATTCATGATCTTATGTTAAAAATACATTTCTGTTTTCTTGTTCATTCTAATAAAACTTCTTGTCACCTATGTAATTTATTTAAACACTGATTATGTTTGGGATTACAACATATTCTACTAAAATTATTAATTTGATTTATAGTAAAATTTAAATGAAATAAAAACGGAGAGCATTTAGTCATGAATAAATCCAGTCAGAGGAACATTTCTGCCAAAACTCATTCAAAATGTCCCCAAGTTCGTAATTAAAATGTAATTCATGAAGTTTAATTATCCCAGAAAATATCCTCAGCCCCACCCTTCCCTATGTCAAAGGGTGGGGCTGATAATGGCGTTAGACATTTTCTAAACTGAGTGCTTCACATTTCAGAATTTCAAAACGTGCTACAAAAACAGCTTAATATTATTTTGCAATGAGAAAAATCTGTGTTTTTGTTATTGGATTAACTTTATCCCCTCATGGAGAAAACATGATGTGCAATATTGTAAACGTTTTGTATCAAATCATTCATTTTAAGCAATACACACATGAAAACACAAGACGTTTCATTTCTTTATTTTGTGTCTTACACAGAGTTGCAAAGTCGTTCCATTTGTCATGACAGAAATGTATTCATATAAAAAAAACATTTTACAAAACATGTGCAGCTTGCAGATCTTTTACATGTGGAGGAGAATGAAGTGCAAAGAGCAAACAGTCCACAATAATTATAAAATGGAGGCGGGTTGGCCGGTTCGTGGTGCTGCCAGCTGGAGCTCTCATGCCTTCTCATAGGTGCGCACCGCATGGATGTCTTCAAAGGTCAAATTCTGCACAAAACAGACAAAATGATAAAGTTTTATTAGCAAAAACTTTGGTTTGTAATACGCTTTGTTTAGACAAACAATCATAAAAATGAATTTTAGATGCAGTCATTAAGGAAGAATGTTTGATAATATTTAATGTTATTCTTTGCTGCCAATTGTTTTGCTCCACTTGTGCTTAAGTGTCATTAATTTGTGCACATAACCTAATTCATACTTCCAATATTTAATAAACTGTTGTTTGTTCATGGAAAAACAATTCACAATGTTTAGAAGAACATGAACATTTTTACAGAATTCCGTGTTAAGCTTTTTTTGGTAGATAAAATAAATAAAAGTCCACATGCATATGAACTGCATGTGTTGTCTTTACCATGATCATTTTGCCATCTTTGATCTCTCTGACGAACTTGGTCTCTTTGCTGTCCCACTTCTGGACGTGGACCAGTTTGTCCCCATCCAGAGTCACTGTGGACTAAAAGGAATAAAATAAGAGTTACAGTGTGAAGAATCCTCGAATAAACCAGAATAAAGCTGCTGGGTTTTCTGCAGAGTTTAAGATGTTAAGTAATTGCACAGTTATAAAAATCACACAATTTCTGATAAACTAACACTAATTTTCACTCAGTTATAAAAAAAATTCAACTTTTTAGTTTGCAGAAAAGTTTTACGCTTGTTTTCAAATCCTTAGTGTCTTTAAATTAATCATAAATAGTTTTTTGATCTTAAAACATATTTTGTTTGCTTCAGTTGCTCATATTTAGACAGTGAATATATTTCCATGTTACTGAGACTTACTGAATAGAATGAACTACAGCAGTTTGTGTTTTGTTTTCTGGGCTCTTACTTTGCAGTTTCTGTCGTCGGCGGTGGTTTCGTCGAACTCCTCCCCCAGCGTGAAGCTGATCTCGGTGTTTTTGAAGGTGCTCTGGGTGCGGATCATCACCTTGTCTCCCTCCTGGCTGATGATGACGGTCGGCTTGGTCACGTTACCAACCTGCCTGGTGGCAAAGCCCACACCTGAGCAAGAGAAACAGGTATGAGATTCTGTTAAACCTCTTAAGTATAAATGTGCAGTTTGCATTCAAAAATAACCTGAAAACATAGATTTATTTTGTATTTGCTCATGATAAGGATCAAAAAAGAAAGAATCTGACTCACCGAGTGCTTTCATGTACTCATCAAAGTTCTCGCTCTCGACCAGTTTCCAGGTGGCACAGAAGGCGTCGACCATGGTGAAGGTTTGCAGGGGACAGAGTTATCTCCAAAGCACACTGAGCAAGCTGCAACTCTTCCAGGTTTACTCCACACACTTATCATCCTGCCTCTTATTATTATGCACACATGTGGGCAGTGCCCAGCATCGCATTGGCTCAGGAGATTTTAACTGAGCTGTGATTGGCTGTTAAATTGGGTCAAGTTCTTTCAGCAGAAAATAAAAATTGAATTAGCCCATTTGTCTGTTTAATGATGCAATTACTCTTTTTATTAGTCACGTGGGTGTATATACTCTAGAAACACGAAACAGATTTACATTTAAAAGGAGCAGATTTATCTGTATATCAAATTCTGCTTTGATCAATAGGAGAAAATATTTAGTGGGGAAAAATAAACACTACAGTTAACGTTGAGCTCAGATCAGTTTTTTGGGTGTTACTGAATGTAAATCTGTATCAGATCAGATCAGACACAAACTGATTCATGTTTGTTTTAAGGAATTTGGACATTTTCATCCGTTTGTGGCCTTTAGGAGTCGGACCGTTGGTTGTGTGAGGAATGCTTCCTGCAGGGGGTCGGCGCTCAGGCAGAATCACTTTGTTTGACAGCCTATTGTCCTGAACTGCTTGAACGCTATTCTGCACAGCTCCAGACACAATCTCTTCATACACACACACACACACCGATGCACACACACTAATTAATGTGGGTAAATGTCTGCATATGTCCGTGTTAGAGACCGAGCACAGCTAGCTTTCTAAAGAACCAGAGAAAAAAAAGCTTAAAGGAAGAAAACACATTTTGCCGTGTTTTTTTTCCAGCCTGAATTTCACTTTTTCTTTGTTAAAACTAGAACTTCATGACAATAATAAAACTTAAAATTAAACATTTGCTCCAAAATAAATGAAAATAGTTGCTGCCTGTCTGGAATCCTTAGTAAAACCAGAAAGAAAACAAACTGACTGTATTTCAGAAAAGATTTTACATTTTTCTCTGTATGTGTAACTACAGCTTTGATGGAAATTTCTTGCATTTCCTCTCCTATTTGAAAAAGATTCTTCAGTTTAATGCAATAAAACGCTTTTTAATATATTTTTCCTCCTGACTTCATTTTTTTAAACATCTCTCTTCAATTTATTTTACTATTAACTCCTCTAGTGTCGTCTCTTTTACTTTTTTCCTGCTAGTTGCTAAAGAATCCTTTACTCTGATTTACTAATGATCCGAATTGTAAAAGTATAAAAATGTGATGCAATTCAACAGAAATACCAGAATTGTTTAATTATTTTTAAAGAAAATAAGATAGTATAACTTTGGGGTATTTTGGAAGTCTGTTATCTGCTTTCATCATATGTGTGTATGTTTAAACATAAATATTTATGCATTATATACTATTTGCAGGGATGTGATTCATTATCAGATATCGGCAGTGGTAAACTTGTATTTTGTTTTCTAAGTAGGATAAATGTAGAAATGCGGCAGAAACATGATGAAGGATCTCTAGCGCCCTCTTATGGTAAATAGTGGGCACTGAATAGGGTGCAACAATTTTGATCTGCTGCTTTTTCATTTTAAGACAAATATTTAACTGAATCAAGAAGCTTTTTGTATTTTTTTTTCACATAGTATGAAAACAATATTTTATTTTAAATCCCAGTACAGATTTGTAACTAACTGCACATTTTTCACCAAAGGAAAGATTTTTTTTCTCACTCAGATGTTTTCTGTGCAGAAATCCTATTCATATCAGTGGAATCTGAACACAAACATTCAGCTTCTGTCTAATTGTTAATTAACTGTTAAGCATAAAATCATAAAGAGGACAAAAAAGTTTGATTAATCAACATTTGAAAAATTATTCAGGAATGTTCATCAAAGATAATTTACATTATCACTATCAGTTCATGAGAAACATTATAAATATTATCTATTTGCTTTTTATGCAGCAGTGATCATTTCCAGCAAATATCTTCAAGGCATTTTACACAATAAGGAAATCCCCAATTTATTTTCAGAAACATATAATCAAATAACTGTTACAATTACATACGTTCCAGTTCAGTCCTGGTTATAATACAAAGCAGTAACATTCACTCAATAAAGCTGATTGGTTAAATAATAAAAGGCAGGTCAGCATTCATTTTGCAGCAATCCCTCCTCCTGATCAAGCATGAGGCGCCAGAGGGAAGGAATGACTCTGAGTTAACAGGAAGGAATCTCCATCAGAACCAGGATCAGTGTTAGTGATCATTTACTGTGACTGACTCTGGGTTTAAGAGCCTTTTCTAAATAATCTTACCATCATCTGTTCTTTCTCCATTTAGCAAAAAGCTGCATACCATATGTCTAGGCTATCTTAGTATCAAAATGTAGGACACAAAATCTGGAACAAAACATTTAAAAATGTAGAAAAGAATGGGGAAAACATGAGAAAGAAAAGGTGTTAGGCTTTTGTAGCAGAAAGAGATCTTCCTGTCTGATGATGCACAACTGGAAAGTTTTGATGTGTATAAGAATAAATTTGACACTAGAGATGACCAACAGGATGTAGAGTAGGTGTGTCTATTGTTGGTGAGGTGTTAGTTTCTGTCTACTTTTGAGCTGATCTAAGTGTTGCAACATTAGCAGCAGAAGGTTTTAGTCTGGTGGATTCTTTTTTAAGACATAAACTTCAACATGTCTGACGTTATGGAAAAATTCAGCATCTGTTTTCCTCTCAAAGTGTGAAACCACAAAAGTTCACAGATATTTATACCATAATAGTCAAACATTATGAACTTTTAAGCACAGAAGAACATAGACCTTGGAGATCATGTCTAACAAACCATTAGCAGATATTATGCACAAGCCTTCAATGTTTCTGGTATTTTACAAAAAAGTGAATTCTACAGAGTTTACATTTCCTGCTTCTCTCCACTAGAGGGCCTCAGCGCTCATTGATCTCGAAAACATTCTGTTTCAGTTTTATGTAGATTAAAGTTGTTGGAAATAAAGGTTTATTAAACAACATCTAATCTCACTTATTTACTGAGTGTAGAGTAGAGATGGTCAAGATCGACGGTAGCCTGAGCAGAAGAAGAAGTATTCACTGTGCTGTATGTCACAGTGTCCGGGACCTGGAAAAAAATAACACAAAAATAAAGATACATGTTTAGAAAAAATCAATATCACAAGTTTAATTATTCTTTGTACATTTACTATTTCATAAACCAACATGCTGCATATTTTAGTAATTATCAGTAGCACATGTTTCTTCATAATCTATTGCACATTACTCTATAACACATCTTGAGTCTTAAGGGAAGCTTTTAGGAAAACAACTTACTCTTGGCTTTTTCTTGGTTTTTTTGGTCTGACTGATTTTGGCGTAGTGGATGTCGTCCTCAGGATCCGTCTGTACACAGAATGAAACAAAATAAATAACACGCTGTATTGTATTTAGATTAGCAACACATTGGATTCATTTATTTTGGTTTAACTAAATAATTTTCTCAAAATCACCAGCTTTTTAGGTTTTTACAGTTGGACATTCAGAGTGAGTTTCTTCTGGATTTAAAATCCTGAAGGAAAAATCAAACCTGTAGATTCATGTTACCTCACTATTCTTCTAGCTTTTAACAACCTGCTAGCATAAGCAGCAAGTTGCTTCTATTTGTAGATATTTTTTACTCACTGAATACATATATCAGCTGAGACCACTTTTAATTTTGTTGTACAATTAAGCAATGACAGTAAATTAATTTACTAATTCATGTATTCACAAAACAGCTTGGATTAAAAAATAGATTTTGCTACTGAAAAGTGCGTAATTTTTTAAAAGGCTTTTATATTATTTAATATAATTAATGCCAGTAAGTGTGGAGGCCACTGCAATTCTATTAGTTCATATTTTAAAAATTCTTTCCTTCAAAATACACAATTTTGACCAATACAAACAAGATGATCTTTTCAAAAACAGTTTAAAGTTAATAAATAACTAAAATGACTCTTTTATATTGAAATAACAATACAAAGATTCAATGATTTACTTACTTCTCTTTCTTTTTCCTTTTTTGTTTTATTTTCTGAAAAAATAAAATAAAACAGTAACTTGGTTCAGTTGTTGCTCTAAAACATATTTCCTGTCTGTTTTCTAATGGTCAGCATGTAGAGGACAGACTGAATGTGATGTGTGTAAGATTATTTTTAAAAATAACAATAATAACATACTCATTCAATTTCTGTTGGATACAAATTTTAAATGTAAAGTTTACCGAAGCACCAAAAATGTTTTCCTCACCTCTGGTTTTCTTCCATCCAATGATCACCAGAACAGTTACTATGGTAACTGCTGGACCAATTATATAAAACATAGACCAACCTGAAAAAAATAGTTTATCCACCATCATTGTTTGATAAAAAGACTAAAAAAAACTGGAAGTAAGATTAGACTAAACTTTATGACTCAAAAGATTCAGTTTCTACCTGGAGTTTTGGAGAAATTGTTGACATTTGTAGATGAATTTATTGCCATAGACGTCAATTTGTTTGGTTCTGCTGTTACTGTTGATAAAGTTGCAGGTAATTTTGTTGCTGTTATCTTTGTTGTTGTTGACATTCTTGTTGTTGTAGTTCTAGCTGGTCGTGTGGTGGTCGTTGTCTTTGCTGTTGAATTTTTATTTGACAAGATATAATAAAAACAGATAAAGAAACAATTCAGTGTTATAATGTAACTTCAAATCTTTAAATTATTGTTTTCAAACTGAGTTCATAAAAATATTCTCACCTGTTTTTCCACCAGACGACTGAATCCTGAAGTTAAACAGCTGCACTTTGTTACTGAAACTATTTGTAACTTTACACTTTAAGTTTTCAGAGTTTAACTTCCAGTTTCTGTCAGATGCTGGAATCGTTACAGTAGCAGAGCAGGACTGATCTGATTCCTCCATGTCTGACAACATTTCCTCTCTACCTTCATTCAGCCACTTCACTGTGTGTCTGCAGTCGTTATAATCCATCACAGAGCAGGTTAGGATGATTTGATCTTTCTGTTTTTGTTCAACCACTGAAAAGAAAAAATATAGATTAGTGATTTTTCTGGTTATGTTTTAGTTTGTGGTTGGACAGTTTGTTCTGACAAACATGATATAAATACTCACTTTGAATAACAGACAGAATATTGTCAGAGTCTGATCTTTGTTGTCCGTTTATAAACTGTCTGCAGTTGTAAAGACCAACATCCTCCACTGAGACTTTCTTTATGACCAGAGAACAGTCTGATGTAACGCTCAGTCTGTCTGATTTAGCTGCTGCATCTTTATGAATCTGTCCTTTTTCAAACAGTGTTGATGTTCTGCTGTTCTTAGTGAAGATCCAGGTGATGCTGTTACAGTGATTCCTAATGTTGATCACATTTCTACAAGGCAAAGTGACTTTATCACCAACTCTGACTGCTGAGTACTGAGTTTCAACAGCTGCTGCTGAGTAAAAAAAGATCAGAAAATGGAAAAATATATTTATTTTATTTCTGCTCCCTATTATTGAGAATCATTTTAGATCCATTATACAGTGTATCATTCAAAGATCAGCTGCCAAGTTTCAATAAACATGAGTGTCTCACATAAGGAAACATATTTAGTTTTAGTTAATTATAAAACTGTTTTAAATTATTTAAGAAATTGCTTATAATATTCTTACCTGTTAAGTGAAGCATCAGCGTTACAAAGAAAGATGTTTGTTTCTCTCTAGCAGTGATCATTGCTCCTCTCTGTCTCTCTTGCAGACAATCAGAAATGACTGAGAGTCTAAAGAGGCAAGA
Organism: Xiphophorus maculatus; assembly: GCF_002775205.1. Taxonomy (NCBI): domain Eukaryota; kingdom Metazoa; phylum Chordata; class Actinopteri; order Cyprinodontiformes; family Poeciliidae; genus Xiphophorus; species Xiphophorus maculatus. The sequence continues at coordinate 2,973,015 of NC_036457.1, forward strand.
GGTGAAATATGAGGATCTTTGTGGTTTGTGAGGCGTTACTTCCTCATCATGACTTCACTCTGTTCCAACATCTGAACTTTTCAAATCACCCTAAAACATAAAACACTTCAGTCATAAAACTCAATTATTCATGCAAATATTTAGTTTTCTAGTTTTATGTTTTTTTGCATACATATTAATATTAATATATTTTAAAAACAACTCTGAGACTTTCTTGCTTTTGTATCTGTAGTAAGTGAGGTGTTAGTTTCACTAAGCAGACAAAGCTTTGAATAGAAGATGATGTTTTGAGGGGGTTTTTCTTTTTCTCTTGTTTTAACCTTTTGTCTTGAAAATGACAAACTATGAATTAAAACTTATTTTTTTTAGATATTTTTCCAAAATATCTGTGAGTAGTTTTACAAAATGCAGCCATAATTTTCTTTAATTGTCTGAGCTACTGCAGATCAGAGTTAAGATTTTCTGATCATCAGTTTGTTGCTTGTTTCTGTTGTAGCTCGATTTGGCAGAGAGGTGAAAAAGACACCAGTCTGACTGAACAGCAAGAAAATCTGTTTATTTACTTCCAGTCATCATAAAAAGCAGCAGCTACATGGAAAAAAAAAATCATCTCTCTTTAAAACCCCGCCTTCTCAATTTAAACGAGCCAATCAGATCATCCCTCCAGAGACAGAAAATACATGAAAGTTTAGCATTTGCATATATAATAAGTCTTGTTTTTAAACAGTTTTAGACTAAAGTTTTCCATTGGATCAAAATGTCAACATATAGCTCTAAATGTTAGGAAGAAAACATTTAGAGAGTTAATGGGAAACTGGTGACGTTTTGTTTGTCACACATATCAGGATAAATTTAGACATTAATGATCATGAGATACAGGATGTTTTTATGAGGTGTTAGTTTCTGTCTCCATCAGAGCTGATCTAAGTGTTGCAACTTTAGCAGCAGCAGGTTTTACTCTGGTGGTTTATTGTTAAACTTTAACATGTGTGACGTTATGGAAAATTTCAGCAGCCATTTTGTTCTCACAGCGTGAAACCACAAAAGTTCAGAGATATTCATACCAAGCATAGAAGAACATACATCTCCAATAAATAATTTACAGAGATAGTTCATAAACCTTTAATTTTATTCAAATATATTTTACAAAAAAGTTTATATTTAATTAATAAAACTGTACCACATACACAATGAGTTTTATGCTTTTCTCCAGTAGAAAATCATGAGCAGCGATGATTCAAATTGATTCTCTTTAAAAATAATCTGCTACCAGTCAGATTAATCTGGATTAAAACTGTTTTCATGTTTCTTCTTTAACCTGAAAATAATTCATCTGATTTATTAAACAATCTAATGTCACTTATTCACTAATGTTACAGTAGAGCCTGTCTTGGTTGACGGTAGCAGAAGAAGCCAGAGATCTAAAACATTACAAAGAAAATACAGAAAATATGATTAAAATCAGTCAAAGTTATGGCCCTTCTTTTCTCACATCAATTTCTTTTGCACATTTACTGTAAGTTTGCAAATTGAAAAATTTATGTAGTGAATAGCTTTAAACTTGAACTTTTTTCACTGTAAATATTTTAGCTGGTAAATATCTGAAACATAAATGAAAACTAAACTCTTGCATGTTGCTCTATAACAGACATTGTGTTGCATAAAAGACCCTGAATAAAGCTAGAACAGCATATGTTCCATGATTAATAAGAATAATCCTACGTTCTGTTTAAGCAAGGCAAGGTACATTTTCAGCAACAAGAGATTTTAAAGTACTTTACATGATAAAAGCATAAAGGAGCAGATAGCAGTGACATAATAAGGTGAAGAAACGTTAAACTGATGAACTCACTCTGGTTTGTTTCTGGGTGTTTTTGGCCTCTTTGGTGTGAGATCATCCTCATCCTCAGTCTGCACACAGAAAACAACTAAATAACTTCTCTGATGCTCTAGTTGGACTAACACTCCCCAGGCTGCACTTCATTTAATTCAGCTTAGCTTGTCAGCTTGCCTCTTCTGAAGATGATCTATTTTTGTACAGCAGGGCATTACATTCAACAATTAGTTTAGTTTAAATCTTGTTTGTAGCTTTAGGCTTGTTGCTGTGTTTGTCTGAACTTTGTCTTTACAACCTTTTGGGATGAAATTAGTTTTTGCTGCACTTAAATTTAGACCATCAGATAATTTAGTGAGTACTTTAAATGAGTAAATTATTCTAGTAGAAATGTGAATAAAGTTCTCTGGATTTTATGTTATTTTTCCAAAATTTTCAGAGATTAGCTGAAGATATTTAAGTGTCTTCATCAGTGGTGACAGTAAATATGGAGCACATAACTATACTAATTATCAGTTAGATAATAATGCATTATTTCAATAACTAACATTTTATCCATTTAAACATATGTTTGAGGATATATTTCATTCTTCAATTAAATCCTGACTTTTCTATTGAGATAATAAGGTAGTGATTCAGCCGTCTACTCACTTTACTTTCTTCTTCTATTGTTTTATTTCCTGAAAAGAGGAAGAACATTTTGAAAACTTCATTCCTCCATTTTCTTATAATCATCATGTACAGGAATAATGACCTGTGTTGATTTGTTTATGTAAAATAACAGCATGATTGTTACTTTTGTTTTTTATTGCAATTGTTCAATTATTTACACCATCAAGATGAATTTGCAATGAAGAAAATCAGTTTTCACCTTTAGTTTTCGTCCATCTGATGATCACCAGAACAGTTACTATCATCGCTGCCAAACACACAGGACGGATAACGAGCGACCAAACCCATCCTGATAGAAGAATTATTGTTTCACATAAACCATGAAATATTGATGAAATATTGAAGTTTGAGTGTCAAGAGATTCAGTTTCTACCTGGATGTTTTGAGAAATCGACATTTGTAGATGAATTTATTGCCATAGACGTCAATTTGTTTAATGATTCTGCTGTTGTTGTTGATAAAGTTGCAGGTAATTTTGTTGCTGTTATTTTTGGTGTTGACATTCTTGTTGTAGTTCTAGCTGGTCGTGTGGTGGTCATTGTCTTTGCTATTGAATTTGTATCTGAGAAAATACAATAAAAACAAATAAAGAAACAATTCAGTGTTATAATGTAACTTCAAATCTTTAAATTATTGTTTTCAAACTGAGTTCATAAAAATATTCTCACCTGTTTTTCCACCAGACGACTGAATCCTGTAGTCAAACAGCTGCACTTTGTTACTGAAACTATTTGTAACTTTACACTTTAAGTTTTCAGAGTTTAACTTCCAGTTTCTGTCAGATGCTGGAATCGTTACAGTAGCAGAGCAGGACTGATCTGATTCCTCCATGTCTGACAACATTTCCTCTCTACCTTCATTCAGCCACTTCACTGTGTGTCTGCAGTCGTTATAATCCGTCACAGAGCAGGTTAGGATGATTTGATCTTTCTGTTTTTGTTCAACCACTGAAAAGAAAAAAATATAGATTAGTAATTTTTCTGGTTATGTTTTAGTTTGTGGTTGGACAGTTTGTTCTGACAAACATGATATAAATACTCACTTTGAATAACAGACAGCAAATTGTTAGAGTCTGATCTTTGTTGTCTGTTTATAAACTGTCTGCAGTTGTAAAGACCAACATCCTCCACTGAGACTTTCTTTATGACCAGAGAACAGTCTGATGTAACGCTCAGTCTGTCTGATTTAGCTGCTGCATCTTTATGAATCTGTCCTTTTTCAAACAGTGTTGATGTTCTGCTGTTCTTAGTGAAGATCCAGGTGATGCTGTTACAGTGATTCCTAATGTTGATCACATTTCCACAAGGCAAAGTGACTTTATCACCATCTCTGACTGCTGAGTAATGAGGCCCATCAGCTGCTGCGGAGTAAAAAAAAAGATCAGAAAATGGAAAAATAAATATATATATTTTATTTCTGCTCCCTATTATTGAGAATCATTTTAGATCCATTATACAGTGTATCATTCAAAGATCAGCTGCCAAGTCTCAATAAACATGAGTGTCTCACATAAGGAACCATATTTAGTTTTAGTTAATTATAAAACTGGTTTTAAAATTATTTTTAAAATTGCTTATAATATTCTTACCTGTTAAGTAAAGCATCAGCGTTACAAATAAAGATGTTTGTTTCTCTCTAGCAGTGATCATTGCTCCTCTCTGTCTCTCTTGCAGACAATCAGAAATGACTGAGAGTCTAAAGAGGCAAGAGGTGAAATATGAGGATCTTTGTGGTTTGTGAGGCGTTACTTCCTCATCATGACTTCACTCTGTTCCATGTTTGAACTTTGTTTGTTCTTTTCAAATCACCCTAAAACATAAAACACTTCAGTCATAACACTCAATTATTCGTGCAAATGTTTAGTTTTCTAGTTTGATGTTTTTTTGCATACATATTAATATTAATATAGTTTAAAAACAACTCTGAGACTTTCTGGCTTTTGTATCTGTAGTAAGTGAGGTGTTAGTTTCACTAAGCAGACAAAGCTTTGAATAGAAGATGATGCTTTGAGGGTTTTTTTCTTTTTCTCTTGTTTTAACCTTTTGTCTTGAAAATGACAAACTATGAATTAAAACTTATTTTTTTAGATATTTTTCCAAAATATCTTTGAGTAGTTTTACATAATGCAGCCATAATTTTCTTTAATTGTCTGAGCTACTGCAGATCAGAGTTAAGATTTTCTGATCATCAGTTTGTTGCTTGTTTCTGTTGTAGCTCGATTTGGCAGAGAGGTGAAAAAGACACCAGTCTGACTGAACAGCAAGAAAATCTGTTTATTTACTTCCAGTCATCATAAAAAGCAGCAGCTACATGGAAAAAAATCATCTCTCTTTAAAACCCCGCCTTCTAAATTTAAACGAGCCAATCAGATCATCCCTCCAGAGATAGAAAATACATGAAAGTTTAGCATTTGCATATATAATAAGTCTTGTTTTTAAACAGTTTTAGACTAAAGTTTTCCATTGGATCAAAATGTCAACATATAGCTCTAAATGTTAGGAAGAAAACATTTAGAGAGTTAATGGGAAACTGGTGACGTTTTGTTTGTCACACATATCAGGATAAATTTAGACATTAATGATCATGAGATACAGGATGTTTTTATGAGGTGTTAGTTTCTGTCTCTATCAGAGCTGATCTAAGTGTTGCAACTTTAGCAGCAGCAGGTTTTACTCTGGTAGATTATTGTTAAACTTTAACATGTGTGACGTTATGGAAAATTTCAGCAGCCATTTTGTTCTCAAAGCATGAAACCACAAAAGGTCAGAGATATTCATACCATAATGGTCAAGCAGAGAAGAACATACATCATCTCCAATAAATAATATACAAAAATAGTTCATAAACCTTTAATTTTATTCAAATATATTTTACAAAAAAGGTTATATTTAATTAATAAAACTGTACCACATACACAATGAGTTTTATGCTTTTCTCCACTAGAAAATCATGAGCAGCGATGATTCAAATTGATTCTCTTTAAAAATAATCTGCTACCAGTCAGATTAATCTGGATTAAAACTGTTTTCATGTTTCTTCTTTAACCTGAAAATAATTCATCTGATTTATTAAACAATCTAATGTCACTTATTCACTAATGTTACAGTAGAGCCTGTCTTGGTTGACGGTAGCAGAAGAAGCCAGAGATCTAAAACATTACAAAGAAAATACAGAAAATATGATTAAAATCAGTCAAAATTATGGCACTTCCTGTCTCACATCAATTTCTTTTGCACATTTACTCTAAGCTCACAAATTGAAAAATTTATGTAGTGAATAGCTTTAAACTTGAACTTTATTGACTGTAAATATTTTAGCTGGTAAATATCTGAAACAAATGAAAACTAAACTCTTGCATGTTGCTCTATAACAGACATTGTGTTGCATAAAAGACCCTGAATAAAGCTAGAACAGCATATGTTCCATGATTAATAAGAATAATCCTACGTTCTGTTTAAGCAAGGCAAGGTACATTTTCAGCAACAAGAGATTTTAAAGTACTTTACATGATAAAAGCATAAAGGAGCAGATAGCAGTGACATAATAAGGTGAAGAAACGATAAACTGATGAACTCACTCTGGTTTGTTTCTGGGTGTTTTTGGCCTCTTTGGTGTGAGATCATCCTCATCCTCAGTCTGCACACAGAAAACAACTAAATAACTTCTCTGATGCTCTAGTTGGACTAACACTCCCCAGGCTGCACTTCATTTAATTCAGCTTAGCTTGTTAGCTTGTCTCTTCTGAAGATGATCTATTTTTGTACAGCAGGGCATTACATTCAACAATTAGTTTAGTTTAAATCTTTTTGTAGCTTTAGGCTTGTTGCTGTGTTTGTCTGAACTTTGTCTTTACAACCTTTTGGGATGAAATTAGTTTTTGCTGCACTTAAATTTAGACCATCAGATAATTTAGTGAGTACTTTAAATGAGTAAATTATTCTAGTAGAAATGTGAATAAAGTTCTCTGGATTTTATGTTATTTTTCCAAAATTTTCAGAGATTAGCTGAAGCTAGTTAAGTGTCTTCATCAGTGGTGTCAGTAAATATGGAGCACATAACTATAATTATTAGTTAGATAATAATGCATTATTTCAATAACTAACATTTTATCCATTCAAACATATGTTTGAGGATATATTTCATTCTTCAATTAAATCCTGACTTTTCTATTGAGATAATAAGGTAGTGATTCAGCCGTCTACTCACTTTACTTTCTTCTTCTATTGTTTTATTTCCTGAAAAGAGGAAGAACATTTTGAAAACTTCATTCCTCCATTTTCTTATAATCATCATGTACAGGAATAATGACCGTGTTGATTTGTTTATGTAAAATAACAGCATGATTGTTACTTTTGTTTTTTATTTCAATTGTTCAATTATTTACACCATCAAGATGAATTTGCAATGAAGAAAATCAGTTTTCACCTTTAGTTTTTGTCCATCTGATGATCACCAGAACAGTTACTATCATCGCTGCCAAACACACAGGACGGATAACGAGCGACCAAACCCATCCTGATAGAAGAATTATTGTTTCACATAAACCATGAAATATTGATGAAATATTGAAGTTTGAGTGTCAAGAGATTCAGTTTCTACCTGGATGTTTTGAGAAATCAACATTTGTAGATGAATTTATTGCCATAGACGTCAATTTGTTTGGTTCTGCTGTTACTGTTGATAAAGTTGCAGGTAATTTTGTTGCTGTTATCTTTGTTGTTGTTGACATTCTTGTTGTAGTTCTAGCTGGTCGTGTGGTGGTCGTTGTCTTGGATGTTGAATTTTTATCTGACAAGATACAATAAAAACAGATAAAGAAACAATTCAGTGTTATAATGTAACTTCAAATCTTTAAATTATTGTTTTCAAACTGAGTTCATAAAAATATTCTCACCTGTTTTTCCACCAGACGACTGAATCCTGAAGTTAAACAGCTGCACTTTGTTACTGAAACTATTTGTAACTTTACACTTTAAGTTTTCAGAGTTTAACTTCCAGTTTCTGTCAGATGCTGGAATCGTTACAGTAGCAGAGCAGGACTGATCTGATTCCTCCATGTCTGACAACATTTCCTCTCTACCTTCATTCAGCCACTTCACTGTGTGTCTGCAGTCGTTATAATCCATCACAGAGCAGGTTAGGATGATTTGATCTTTCTGTTTTTGTTCAACCACTGAAAAGAAAAAATATAGATTAGTGATTTTTCTGGTTATGTTTTAGTTTGTGGTTGGACAGTTTGTTCTGACAAACATGATATAAATACTCACTTTGAATAACAGACAGCAAATTGTTAGAGTCTGATCTTTGTTGTCTGTTTATAAACTGTCTGCAGTTGTAAAGACCAACATCCTCCACTGAGACTTTCTTTATAACCACAGAACAGTCTGATGTAACGCTCAGTCTGTCTGATTTAGCTGCTGCATCTTTATGAATCTGTCCTTTTTCAAACAGTGCTGATGTTCTGTTCTTAGTGAAGATCCAGGTGATGCTGTTACATTGATTCCTAATGTTGATCACATTTCTACAAGGCAAAGTGACTTTATCACCATCTCTGACTGCTGAGTACTGAGTTTCATCAGCAGCTGCGGAGTAAAAAAAGATCAGAAAATGGAAAAATAAATATATTTTATTTCTGCTCCCTATTATTGAGAATCATTTTAGATCCATTATACAGTGTATCATTCAAAGATCAGCTGCCAAGTTTCAATAAACATGAGTGTCTCACATAAGGAAACATATTTAGTTTTAGTTAATTATAAAACTGTTTTAAATTATTTTTAAAATTGCTTATAATATTCTTACCTGTTAAGTAAAGCATCAGCGTTACAAATAAAGATGTTTGTTTCTCTCTAGCAGTGATCATTGCTCCTCTCTGTCTCTCTTGCAGACAATCAGAAATGACTGAGAGTCTAAAGAGGCAAGAGGTGAAATATGAGGATCTTTGTGGTTTGTGAGGCGTTACTTCCTCATCATGACTTCACTCTGTTCCAACATCTGAACTTTGTTCTTTTTGTTTTTGTTTTTATCTCTGCAAAAAATATAAAAATAAAAAAAGACTGCAGTCATCTCTTGGTTATATTTGCAAGTTTTGCTGTCCAGCTTTGGGTTTTTCTCATACAAACTAATATATCTCATAAACAACTATATGACTTTATCTGTGGTCAGTGAAGTGTTAGTTTCACTAAGCAGCCAAATCTATGAACAAAAACTGTTGCAACGTTTTTTCTGCCTCACACATCAGGATAAATTTGACTTTAAACGTCATGAGATACAGGATGTTGTTGGAGGTGTTAATTTTTGTCTCTATCAGAGCTGATCTAAGTGTTTCAACATTAGCAGCAGCAGGTTTGCTCTGGTGGACTCTTTTTATTTTAGGATATAAACTTCAACATGTCTGACGTTATGGAAACTCAGCAGCCGTTTTCTTCTCAATGTGTGAAACCATAAGTGTTCAAAGATATCCTCTTAAATAAAACATTTACAGATATGGTGATTAAACCTTCAATTTTATTTAAGAATATTTTATTTAGTTATATTTAATTAATAAAACAGTGCACAACATACACAATGAGTCTTTATGCTTTTGTCCACTAGAGGGCTCTAGTGAGCAGTGACGGTTCAAATGGATTATCTGGAAAGAAATCTGTTTCCATTTAGATTTATCTGGGTTAAAGGGGTTTTCATGCCTCTTTTCTCAGCATAAAATAATTTATTTGACTTATTAAACAACATCTGATATCACTTATTTACTAAGATTACAGTAGAGGCCATCTGGATTCACAGTGCTTTCCGTCAAGAATAGAATAGAATTCAACTTTATTGTCATTTCACTGTCACAAGTACAAACGAGATGCAGTTTGCATCTATCCAGAAGTGCTCTACGAGATATAAATATTTATTTACAGATGTACAAGACTATGTATGTGTGGACTATAAGGGGTTATAGCAAAGAGATATAGATATTGTGTATAAATATAAATATGGGAGCTATATGCACAGATTATACAGTATATACAGATTATACAAGAATGTTCGGGAATGGATTATATATGTATATAATATAATACAAGATAAATAATGGCAGATAAAATTTACAGGTTGTATGTGTGTGTGTGAAGAAAACAGTCCATGATGTGTGTGTGTGTGAAGATAGTCCATGTGTCCATGTGCAGTTCCCGTACCAAGCTGTAATACAGTTGGTGAGGATGCTCTCAATGGTGCAGCGGTAGAAGTTCGTGAGGATCTCTGAGGACAGGTGGTTCTTCCTCAGGGTCCTCATGAAGAAGAGGCGCTGATGCGCCTTCTTAATGAGTTTGGAGCAGCTGGTCGTCCAAGTCAGGTCCTCGGAGATGTGGACTCCCAGGAACTTAAAGGTGTCCACACGCTCCACCACTGTCCCCTTAATGTGGATGGGTGGATGTGGGTCAGCGTTCCTCCTGAAGTCCACGATAAGCTCCTTGGTCTTCTCGGTGTTCAGCTGCAGGTTGTTTTTGTCGCACCACTCAGACGGTCTACCTCCTCCCTGTAAGTGGCCTCGTCATTATCTCTGGTGAGGCCGATCACCGTGGTGTCGTCTGCAAACTTGATGATGGCGTTAGAGCCGTGGACAGGTCTGCAGTCGTAGGTGAAGAGGGAGTAGAGGAAGGGACTCATCACACAGCCTTGTGGCACTCCGGTGTTTATGATGATGGTGGATGAGAAGTGGTTGTCCAGCCGGACATGTTGAGGTCGACTGGTCAGGAAGTCGAGCATCCAGTTACACATGAGTGGACTGATGCCGAAGTCTGTGTTAAGCCAGGAATCTCAGAAAATACAGCAAAAATACAGACAAATATGATTAAAATAAATCAAAATTGTAACAAATCCTGTCTCACATAAACTTATTTTGCACATTTACCTCAGTTACTTGTCTTTCCTCACAGCTGTTGAGGGAAGACCCCAACTTCTTGTTCAGTGATCAGCTGTCCTGCTGAAAGTTTGTTTTTCTCAGTTTCCTTAAGTTAAAATGTTTCTAGTTTCACCTGCCTCCTACTTGTATCTGGGTTCTTTTCCTACTTGACTGTTAAAAACTTCAATACAATTTAAATGAGAAAGGTATCACTCTTTAACTGTAAACATTGTAGATTATTTGGTTCACTGTGAATGGAGCCTCGTCTATCACATCAGTACTTTTAAAACAATTTGTAAATATTATTCTGTATGTAGATGAAGCTACATTTAGTAGAATCATTGTTTAGGTTGTTTTTTTACCTGTAAGGATCAATAATGATCAGCATTACTTGATTGGCATGTTCTCTAGTCTTTCTCATCTTGAAAAATGACAAAAAGAGATCAGGCTGTGTGACACATTTTCCTTTTTTTCACCACATCGAACCAGAAATGGATGAAAAATAACAACATAGTAATTTAATCAATTACTCATTTCACTTTCTTCTTTTCCTGAAAAGAAGCAGAACATTTAGGTTCAGTTTTTACACTGTGAAAACTTCTTTCCTCTATTTTCTAAGGATCATCATGTTCAGAATAATAACCTGTGTCGAACGGTTTATATTAAATAACTCTCTTGACATGATTATTCAGTTAGTTTTTTCTTTTCAATCAAACATTTACACCATCAAGATGAATTTGCAATTAAGAAAATAAGTTTTCACCTTTAGTTTTCGTCCATCTGATGATCACCAGAACAGTTACTATCATCGCTGCCAAACACACAGGACAGATAACGAGCGACCAAACCCATCCTGGTAGAAGAATTATTATAGTTACAATCACTGATTAACATAAAGGATAAAACATTCAGTTTCTACCTGGAGGTTTTGATAAATTGACATTTACAGATGAATTAATTTCCCTCGTCCTCCATTTGTTTGAGTCTTCTGTTGTGGTCGTTGTTTTTGTCGGTGATGTCATTTTAGCTGCTGACTCTTTATCTGAAGAAAAAAAAGAAAATAAATGTCCTATCTTTCACTATTAGATGAACTATAACTCAGAACTGTTTACTTCAATCCAAATCCTTCATTTTTTATTTTCAGATTGAGTTCTCACCTGTTTTCCCAGACGACTGAATCCAGTAGGGAACCAGCTGCATGTTGTCAGTGTATTTATGTGTAACTTTACATTTTAAGTTTTCAGAGTTTACCTTCCAGTTTCTGTCAGATGCTGGAATCGTTACAGTAGCAGAGCAGGACTGATCCGATTCCTCCATGTCTGACGACATTTCCTCTCTACCTTCATTCAGCCACTTCACTGTGTGTCTGCAGTCGTTATAATCCATCACAGAGCAGGTTAGGATGATTTGATCTTTCTGCTTCTGTTGAACCACTGATGAAGATGGACATCAGACAAAAGTAGGAAAAGAAAAAAAATACTTTCATCATTTTTGTGGTTATGTTTTAGACTGTTGAAGTAAACATGATAATGTTAATACTTACTGTGAATAACAGACAGATAAATGTAGACGTCTGACTCTTGCTGTCCGTTTACATACCGTCTGTAAGTGTAAAGACCAACATCCTCCACTGAGACGTTCTTTATAACCAGAGAACAGTCTGATGTAACGCTCAGTCTGTCTGATTTAGCTGCTGCAGCTTCATGAATCTGTCCTTTTTCAAACAGTGTTATTGTTCCTTTACCACTGAACATCCAGGTGATGCTGTCACATTGATTCTTAGTGCAGGTCACATTTCCACAAGGCAAAGTGACTTCATCACCAACTCTGACTGTCGAGAACAGATCTTGTTCAGCTGCTGTAGCTGAGAGACAGAGACAGAAAAAAATCACTCTTCTGCTTCCTGTTAGTGTGAGGATCATTTTAAACATCTGTACTTAAAAAATCAGTTTCTGCCAAGTCACAACAAATAACTGTACTATTTAACAAAACATATTTAGTTTGAGGTAGCTTTACATCATTTTTGTTATTTAGATTTTTAATATTCTTACCTGTTAAGTGAAGCATCAGCGTTACAAATAAAGATGTTTGTTTCTCTCTAGCAGTGATCATTGCTCCTCTCTATCTCTCTTGCAGACAATCAGAAATGACTGAGAGTGTAAAGAGGCAAGAGGTGAAATATGAGGATCTTTGTGGTTTGTGAGGCGTTACTTCCTCATCATGACTTCACTCTGTCTCAAAAATTTGTTTTCTTCTTAACACCAGGACTTTATGGCTTTTATATGTGTGGTAGCTGATGTGTTAGGTTCACAAAGAGGTCAAATCTTTGACTAGAAATTGGTGATTTCTTTCTATGTTGTTTTAAATGTGACCCATTATGCTTCCTGGAACAGGATATGATTCACATTCAACTTTATTCAAGTCCTGAATGGGCAATTAATGTTACACCAAAGATATGTAAAAAGACAGTTAAAAAGTAAAAAACAATAAAATGTACTAAAATATCAAATATAAATCAATAGGATAGGTCTATATGCAATACAAAACATGTTGATTACATTTTAATGCAGTCAACATACTGTACACACGTTCACCCCCCCCCCCCCCCCCCACACTCCTTCACACACACAAACACACACACACACACACACACACACACACACACACACACACACACGCACACGTTCACCCCCCTCCCCCCACACTCCTTCACACACACACACTCTCACACCTACTGGGATGTTTTTGTACTGCAGTCGTTCCCAAGACCTTCCTTTTGTTATGTTTTCTTTAATTTGTAAATTTATTCAAGAATATTTAGATTTGTATTTACCAATGATCCTTTTCTTAATATTAATTATTTATGAAGTGATTTGTGACACGGCAGCTGAAGTATTTCCATTAGATGCATTTTTTTTTTCTAAAATGGCAAAATTATGTACGTTTTGTTTGTTTTCTACTTTTTTTAGGTTTATTTCAGATCACAAAATATAATTATAATTCTGAAAGTTCATCTGAAGTATTCTTGGTGTATTTAGAGTTATATAAAAAGAACTAATAAATGTCCACTCTGAAGTGCCACAGCGCTCAATGCTGATTCAGAAAAAATAATCTTTTTTTGTTAATTTTGTTCGTTAAATTGAATGAATTGTTTATTTTGTTGCTTAAACAACATCACATTGTGGGATGTTGACTCCTTGATTATTGTAATCTCTTCACAAAAACAAGATTTTATTCTGGTCATAAAGACAAATGTAAAGAAAAATAAAATTCTTTGTAATTGTTATTTGACAGTAGGGCACAACACAGCAACATTCAACAAAAATAGATGCGTAAATAATTTTTTGATAAGTTCAAACTGAGGACAGTTCATTCTTGGGTCATGGCTTCTTTGAGCAAATATAAAGTCAGGTATTTGACCTGTGGGTGTATTAATAAATAGTGTTGGCGGTTTGATGTCATGGAATATAACCTGGCTGTTTATTTGTGGTGAGCCATGTCTTAGTTTCTGTCAGCATCTCCGTTTCTTAAACGATAGGAACAGACGTAACCATCAGTTCTGGTGGTTTCTTCAGTCTTTAATTTAAACTCTAACATCCTACACTGTGGCCAAAACACTCAGCTGTCATTTCACACTTTCTGTGTGTCAGACCACACTGTTAAATATGCAGTTTTTCCAGAAAGCATGCATTCGTTGTTTCAGGAAACAACTGAGAATACTTGGCAGATAGAACTAAAGGTAAAAGGAGAAGTATTATTTATTTTCCAGGCACATAGTGCCATTTTATTGCACAATCTATAACTACGTTACCTTTAGCTTTTATAAAAATACAATAAAATTTACTTCAAAATTTGAAATTGGTCCTCTGTCTCTTTAAGAAGTTCCTCTTTCCGACACTCTTCAGCATGTTGTCACTGCGATGTCTTTCTTTTGTGCCATTTTACAACCAGCAGAGACCCTGGATGGATAAGTAGTTTGTATGATGAGCTCCTCAGATGCACAGTTCCACCAAGTGTTTGCTAAATGCTGCTGCCGCTAGTCTGAAGGAGCTGAATGGGGAAGGTCCGAGTGTTCGGGTCGCTGCGGTTCGGTACGCTGTTTCATTTTTGTTGGGTTGGCTGTGTTCTGCGTTCTGAGATATAATCAGAAGAGAGAATAATGTTCAGTTTCCAGCATAAAAATCAAACTCAGAGGCATACAGTATATCATCATGTTATCAGAAATAGTCATACTCAGTTGCATATCGGGCGTCTGCTCCACCACCACACCAGCTACAGCCATGAAATACATTATTTTAAAACAAATCCTTGCTTTTGTCTTCTGCCCTCTAATAAAGGAAAGCTTTACCAAATATGCGTGATGCGTTTACAGCGTTGTTGTATTTTTAATGACTGTAGACTCATAACAGATGGATTTTGTTGAACTAAAAAAGATCTGTACAGACAATGGATGGATGGAAGTTTAAAAACAACGTTTGAATGTTCTTACCTTTAGTTTTTGCCCACTTGTTGACTGAAACAACCAACATTAGGAGAGCTGCCAAACCCACAGACACAATGATGCATCTTAGAAAATAGATGAAATCTGAAATAATTAAAAAAAGAGTGCATCAGAACAGAATGACCACATTCATTTAAAGAAATGTTTTGGAATGGAAGATATCACCTTGTTGCTTTGAATACTTCCTGTTGTCGGTTGCGTTGCCTTTGATGCTCGTCCATTTCCTGCTGAATGATGGCAGATCCGCTGTGGTTGCTATAGAGATTGTTGGTTTTCTTGTGGTCAGTAAAGTTGCTGTGTTTGTTGCTGTTTTTGCTGTGGTTGTTGTATCTTTTTCTCCATCTTTCTCATCTTCAGACTGAGGCCTGAAGCTGAACAGCTGAACCTCTCCAGTGGTTTTAGCCGTCACTTTGCATTTCAGTAACTCATAAATATTTGACTTCTGATTGAAGACAGACTTTGTAAATGTCACAGTGGTCCGGCAGGAATATGATACGACCTTCACACCTGAGGGCATTTTCTGGTCAAACACCCACTCTACTGTGTGAGTGCAGTAGTTATGTTCCTGTAAAGAGCAGCGCAAGCTAACATCATCATTAAACTCCGGTTCACTCACTGCGAAAGAGTCACATGTAGAGAGGAAAAAAAGAGAATACATCCAAGTTATTATTGCTATCTTTATGTTGAAGTGACAAGCATATTTTTATGAAAACACTCACCTCTAATAACAGACACATCAACCAGAGACTCTTGTGAATCTTGATTTGCCAGCAGGTTTTGTCTGCAGGTGTAAAGCCCAGCGTCCTGAAGTGTGACCTTCTTTATAACCAAAGAGCAGTTCGCTGTTAAACTCAGTCTGCTGGGATCAGTTGTTGCATCTTTGTTAATCTGCCCATTTTCAAAGATGGTTCCTTCCTGCATGAAGTTTCTGTACGTCCATGTCATCCTGTCACAGTTTTTCTGATCTTTTATTACATTTTCACAAGACAAAGTTATTTTGTCGCCTGTTTGGACGGTGAAGAAGGATGAAGTTTGCCCCTCTAGTGCTGCTGCTGAAAAAAAATACAGAATAAAAACATTCAAGAGTCACAATATACTGTAATACTGTAGTCAGTCTAAACGATTCATACCTGGAAAATGAAACAGTACCATCAAAAAAGGTCCAATAATCGACCCGAACCGAATCATTGTTCTCTGCTCTATTGTCATGGTCAGATAATGTTAAAATGGCTTCATCAGGAAGATGCAAACATGTGCAGTTTGGTTTGTGAGGTGTTACTTCCTCACAGTTCACACTTTGTGCTTCACACTTTGTGACTCACCTCTGACACTTTAATGAATATTTGTTTCATGTTTTGAAACAAAAGTCTGACATTTTCACTCTAATTATTTATCTAATAGTTTTTAGGGTATGTTTAAGTGTTATCAGTATACTGCTTTTGTTTTGTTTTGTTGTTGTTTTATTTTGATCAATTTAATGTCCAGCTGCATTAGAGGCGCTGAGTCGACTGCTAGTTGCAGGAGCGGTTAACAAAGTGTTAGTTTCGAAACTCAGAACCGGCAGCTGCAGGTTTTCCACTGAGTACAAATAAAACAGAAAATAAATTGTTATTAATGGTGTAGTTATAAACATCTGCAAGACAAAAAAAGTGTTTAATATCATTGAAATATGAGAAAGTAAATTCTACAAAATATTTGATTTTAAACTGTGATCATTAAGAAGCATTATATAAACTAACCAACACACCAACAATTTTCTCTCTTAAGTTTTTTCCCTCAGAAGGTTTCAAACTGAAAAGCTGCTTTTTATTCTACGTCTTCACAGCCGGAAGGATAAATGAGATATTATTTTTAGTTTTAAGTGCAGAAGAGTTCTTGTTTCCATTTCCTGTTGTGATCAGTTATAGGTTAGTCACAGTGTCACCAACTGCTCAGCCTGAAATCTGCTCCGTGTTGCCGCCTTCGGTCGCCGCCTCGTCAGGCTGGTTTATGCTACATGTATCATGGATTTTCCAGGCACATTGTGCCATTTCATAGCACAAACAAGTTACCTTAAGACTATGAAAATGTTGTACATATAAAAAACAACTTAAAAGATATAGGGCTTCAGATCTGTCTTCTGTCTCTTTAAGAACTTTTTCTCTGTCCAGCACTTCAGTACGTCATCATAACACAGATTCTCCATTGGTGCCAGTTACAACCGTTTTTAGGAGAGTTGTAGTTTTCATAATAAGTTCAGACGCAGCTCCACCAGTTTGCTAATTGCTGCTGCCGCTAGTCTGTGGGGCAATATGGGTAAGACAGGAGAAGGCTGATTTAAGGTGGCAGCTCAGTCGGGTCACAGTATGTAGAACTGTAGTCTGCAGAAGCTGCGATTCCATTGGTGGAGACAATTTAGCAATTTCTGTGTTTCCTAAATAGAAACGCAATTAAAATCCCAAGTAAAAAAGTTTGTTCATGCGATAAGTCATTAAAAAACAGGCCACACCATCGTCATCCTACCACTTCCTGTTGTCTTCTTTGTGTTTTCCTTCAGTAGTAAAATCCAGTCATTGATCACACGACTCGTGTGACTCGAAAAAAGCATTTCCATTGTATTTTTTAAAAACACACTAATTTTGATACAGCAAAAAAACCTCACATCATCCAAAAACATACATTTTTACAAAATTGCTTTGTTTTCATTAAACATATTAATATTTGTAATCCCAATTTGCACAGTTATATGGTCAATGGAAATCAGGAAGAGTGGTGGCGAATGAAATAATAAACAAAAATAAAATTGACTCCATTTATTTTCAAAAATATTCCACACAACATAAATTAATCTTGTTTGTTAATGTTTTTTCAAATCATGTTTTGCTCTTAAAAATCTATTCCCATAAGAGCTTGAACTTATTAACATAAGATACTTTTTGCATGGTTTCCCCTTAAAACACGTTTTTACATGTAGAATTTAAACATATTCTGTTTTATTTACTCTCAATGTGTATTGTAAATATATGTCCAACATCATAATTTATTTTTAGAACTTTGTCGTTTCTATACGTTTCTGATTGTTACGGTTTGTAAAGTTTATATGTTTAAATATCTTCTTCCTTCTCAGTATTTGGGATAAAACAGAGTTTGCACCTCATTTATGTTTTACAGTGTAACTATTATTCTTGACCACCAGGTGGCGGTGTAATTCTTAAAGCATTTTAGCAGCTTTTAATTTATAGATATCATTCACAATTTTAAAATAGTAAGTTTTATTTACGCTCATTGGACATTATTTAAATTTGTACCAGAACATATTATAAAATACTTCAAAAACTTTCTATGATTTTCGGAAATTTACAACATTTAATGTCTTAGAGCTTATGTAATTATTCTTTAATTTCGTACAAAGTAATTATTGCACTCCACCACCAGATGGGGGTGTTGTCCTTAAATTTGAACACCTCCCTATTCAATGATGAAAAATTTTAATATTAAATAAGCTTTACTTACTCCAATGTGCATTAATTTTGCCCAGGAATACCTTGAAAATGGATCAAAACGCTCAAATTTTTAATGAATTCCTGAAATTTTCGAGTAATTTCTTGATTTGTTTCATTGAATTTCACAGTATGTAATTATTATTCTCCACCAGCAGGTGGGGGTGTCGTCCTTATATTTTAACAGCTCGTAATTCAAAGACGTAACGTTTTAAAATGCTAAATAAGTTTATTTGCTCTCTGTGCATTTGTTCAATGTCCTATAAAAGTTATAACTTTGGGATTTTTATGAATATTTGAATTTTAAAGTTGTTAAATTTTACAGTATATTTTATGTTTCTTCCTTATCCGCAGCTGGAGGAAAACAGGATTTGAGCAATGGTCACATTATAATGTTATTATGTAATATAATCATTGTTGTCGTCCAACAGTTACAAGTCAATGTCAAGTGATCCATATATAAATACATCTGTCCATTTAAGGGTTAATAAGCGATTTATTTTATGTAAAACCTTTATTTCTAAATCTTTACCTGTGAGATCTGAGTGCCGATGACTCTCTGCTTAGCAACTAATCTCCAACCAGATTGAAAAGGGAGTAAAATCTTCAGCTCGAACGTTTTCCCGTCACGTCGACTCTTAACTTTCCACCACAGTCATGTTGGCCATCACCATATGTTAGGTTTTTAAAACTTTGTGCATTCATTTATTAATAGCTAGAATAAAGTAATCTTATGTGCAGAACTTGCAGGAATATGAGTCAGTCAGAATGTAACTATAACTTTTCCTGTTTCAAATATCAACAGATGGATCTGTGAAGAGGCTTTTTATAAACACGGGGCTCTTTCTGTGGTTTGTGCTCTTACTTCCTCATTATGACTTCTATTCCTTTATATTTTCTCCATCCTTCGCTGTATTAGACTTTCAATACATGTTTTTTATTTAATGAGGAAAAATGTTTTCAAACTGAACTCTCTGCTTTTGAAGTCTGTAATATCTGAAATCTTGTTTACTAAGAAGTCTAAACCATGAAGTGCACCAGTGAGATTATTAACTTTATATTTGCTTGAGTCGTATTACCATTCATATCAAAGTGCATATAACTTGTTCGTATCTGTTATGTTACACATTATTATTATTATTATTATATATACACGTCTGTTCAACCATTGCTCCGTGTCTCTTGCCACGTTCAGTAAGTCTGAGAAGAGATGGGCCTCGAGTTGCGTGAGCGGTCACTTCCTCTTCTGAAGTGGTGACTCTGCTGTCTCAATAGTTTCCTGTGCTTTAACCATTTTAAAGTTAAAAAAAGGTAATTATAGAAAAAATGAAATTGCAGATTTGCAACCTGGTTGGATTAAACAAATATTTTGAGTTGTCTGGACTTGTGCATGAATTTAAGAGAGATTTCATATGATTAAAGTTTGTGTGAGCGGATGTAGGTGTGTGGTTTTTAAAAGTGGTTTCTTCTGTTCATGCTACATGGAGGTGGGAGTTACGTTTTCAGCTCTGGTCTAGCTTAACTGCGGTTGAAGCGATTATGCTTCATAGCTTAACTAATGCATGCAAACGACTTGCTGAGAAAAATGTACAAAACGTTCCATTAGATTGACAGACGTAGATCATCAAGTCAGTCAAACAAATGTTTCATTTATTTGAGGATGGAAAAGATTACAAGCATGTTAAAATATTGCTTATAGCACATAAGACAAAAACTTTATATCAACTCTTTCTACTTGAGAGTAGCAACTCGCTCTACCTGGGTTTCATGAGAGCCATTTTGACCAGAATCTGTGGGGGCGGACTCATTAAGTCCAACAACCAATCAAACTTTGAGCACCATGTCTGAAAGTCCCGAGTTAGTTTCACTTTGATCTTCTAATGTAAGACCAAAAACAACAACAAACAAACAAATAAAAAACCATCATATTGACAAAATTAATATGTTGAGCTGGTGACTTTTTAACATATTTAAGGGAGGAAATCTCATTTCTATATTGGGGGGACAAAAAACAGGAACATTTTTTAAGAGCAATTTTGGAGGGGTCGGCAAAGTTACAGTGAAATGTAACGTAAAATGTGGTTTAAAAAGTTTTCAATGTGTTCAACCTGCAAGGCCAAAAATGAGTAGTAAGTGGTAATACTCAAACATGGGATTTTCTCAGTGAGCAAAATATTGAGACCCATAAAAGTCAAAGTAAAATTTAAATGTTTAGATATGAGCTTGGTTCAGTGGCACAGATAGAATCTCTGCTACACCTTTACAAAAATTTAAGGCTATAAATAAAAACAAGTTGTAATGAGCAACTCCACTTGATAAAATTCCTCATAAATATTGATTTATTGCAGTGGCTCTTAATTCAATGTATGTGTTATTTAAATTGTAACTTGCTAAGTTATTTAAATTATAACTTGCTAAGTTGCCTAAGTTCGTTAAGTTCCTGTCATTGCTAACACTTAAGGCAGACTGAAATTATAAAACAGAAAATTGACATCAAGGGTCCTAACTTTTCCTTCTGTTCACTGATTGACCTAGTAAAAGTTGTACTAGAGGAATCCACTTCAATGGGAGAAATCGCAGACTGAACAGTGAAGGGAGATGAGAATCGAGTAGAATTGCACTGCAAGGCAATGGCCAGGTTAGTGAAATGCTGATATTAGCTCTAGTTTAGTTTTTTGGCTAAAGCAAACATTTCGGAAAACCAAATCCAATATTTTTTTTTAAACAGTTTCAGGCAGTAACATCATCTGTTTCTGTTTTTTTGACTACGGCGTAGACTGCTTCTTGAGCAGCAGCATCTTCAGGAGAAGAGTTGTCCACGGAGGAATGAACCTACATGAATATGTATAAAATGAACAAGAAAACACAACATTTAGCCAGAGGGGCGACCAGATTATTAAAAAACCTTTGACTTCACTCTACTTCATGAACCCACCGTCCCTTACTGTTTTGATTTCACTGTTTAGAACAGACTTAAAACTAATTTTGCAGTTAGACTGTATTCCTGATCACTAAATATTGCTATGATTTTACTAACAAAATGATCCATTTAGTCCCTGTAATGTTTTAAAAGGTGCTAGAAACAAGCACATGATCCACAGGTAGAGTAATTAATGTGTTTTCACACCTGATAGTCCAGTTTGATTGGGGACCACAATTATGACATTTATTACATTTTCAGCTGGTGTGGTTTGCTTTCCCACTGCACTGTCAAACGGTCCAAACTAGTTGAAAAACCTGTTCCCTTCCTCGCCTGTGGTGGCGCTACTGAGGAAAACATAAATACCTCAGTGAGCTCAACTTCCTGCTTCATGTAATGTGAACAGAAATGGAGTGATATCAGATTTTAGCGGTTGAAGGATTTCCCTTTTGTCTTTGGTAAAAGACCACAAGTCATTTCTTTTGCTAGCAGTAGACGCTCACATCTGTTTTACCCAACAATAAAACACACAATAACACACACAATAACACACACTGGCTGGTTTCAGTAACAATCTGTCTGTCATTAAAAGGCTGTTCCAAACCTTTTTATGCCATAATGTAAATTAATTAGGCAGCACTTTTAAAAATTGTGATTTATGTTTAAAATGACCAATACTGAAATAAATCACTCACCTGTGATTTCCTCTTGGCCTTATTGGTGTAGCAGACGGAGGCGTAGTACACACACCCCTCTGGTTCAACCTGTAAGCAGAAAACAGTTTAAACTAACCTGTAAATAAGATTCAAAAGTGTCTTTCACTCAAACAGTTCAAAGAGAATTAACACCAGTTTGAACTGGTTTTACTGTGCTTTTACCACAACTTCACTGGTTTCTGGATCCGAAACTGTGACTTCAGGTTGTAAGATTGGTTCCTGCTGAAAATGTAGAAAAAGCAGCCTGTGAGTAAAAGCCTTTGATTCATTTCATTGTCAGTAAACATACATTAATGAATGCTAATAATTTGAGCTTTATTTTACTTGTGAAATAATTTTTTCAAGCAATTTGTTTCCAATATTAAACAAGCAGGAAGAACGAGCTGCAAACACAGTGATAATAAACACAACCAGGATGTCGCTTTGCTGGAGAAACATATGAAAACTTGTCCACGTTGCACTAAACTGGTCAATCCTACCACTACTAACTTGGACACAAACTTTTAGTAGGTTTTACTATCACTATGATTCTCTACAGAGACGTAGAGCAAAACCTAAAGCGTTGATGCAAACTCACCGTGTTTTCTTCCTTCTTGATTTCACTTCCTGAAAAAACGATGGAGGTGAATTCAGCTTCATAGTGCAATATAAAATAATCAGTTCTGTTCCTTAATAATCACCAGATTCAGTAGATGTATTCTGTTGTGGATCAAAACAATCTTATGTTCATTTCAAGCACTTTGTTCTAAGTTTATGACAAAGTCATTGTCTTCTGTTATTGTAAGATAAAACAGTAAAATGGTTCAATCATGTAGATTTAGAACGATTAAAAGATGAAGCTGTGAATGTTCTGACCTTTAGTTTTCTTCCATTTGATGAACAGCAGAATGATTATTAATACGCCTGTTGGAGCCACAAAAACAACAATATGCCACCAAGTCCAACCTGGAAAGAGAGTTTATGTCAAACAGGTTGAACTGCAAAACATTTCTCAAACTGAGGAAACCAGAAAGTTTCCACTGGGAGTTTGATTTTTCAAAAAAAGTTGTTTTGGGGATTGTTATAGTTTTTGAAATTTGATTCTTTCTTGTGGGGTGAAGGTATAAGAGTTGCCGGTTCAAACCTCCACTCAGCCTTCGACTCTGACCTGAGCCTTCATAAGAGGCTGAGATACAAACTGTTTATGATTACAAAAAAACCTTTTGGTAAGGTTACTGTCTTTGTAATTATCATGTTAGGCCTATTTGCTTCATTATATTGTTTTTTTTTTTTTGCTAATTTTATGTAATGGGTTATCTATTATTTTTTAGTGTGGAGTCTCTGTCTATGTTTCAACAGCAACAACCTAAATTAATGTTCCATTATTGGAAAACACAGTAATCTACTGAAGTTCAAGAAGAAGCACAGATTTAGACTTTTAAAAATAAGTGTATTATGCACTCACCTGTTTTATGATCTGTTTTATGAGCTGTTGAATGGTGGCTGAAGGTGAACAGCTGAACTTCTTTAGTTGAGATATTTGTGACGTTACATTTTGTTGAGCTAAAAAATGTTGAGTTTTGATGAAGGGAAGTTGTCAGTACCGCAGCAGAACGATAGAAGGGCAGTGATAGTTTTATATGTGAGGATGTTTCTCCTTCCCCCTCATGCAGCCACTTCACTGTGTGTCTGTGGATTTCATAATCCATCACAGAGCAGCTTAAGACGAATGAATTATTGATCTTCTGTTCAGTCACTGGTGAAAACGGAGAAGTTCAGAGTTAGATCACAATAACTCTATGGTTTCAATGTGTTGTAACAGAATAGTTTGAGCAGAAAACATGTAAATACTCACTGAGAACAACAGTTAGATAAACAGAGTTTGGTCCTTGTTGTCCTGATGTTAACTGGCTGCAGGTGTAACGACCAACATCCTCCATGGTGACCTTCTTTATGACCAGAGAGCAGTTAACAGTAACACTCAGTCTGTCTGATGTAGTTAAATTAATCTTTCCAGCTTCAAACAGCGTCACTGTTTTCATTGAACGGATTAAGACCCAAGTTGTTCCGTCACATTGATTCTGACCATCAGTCACGTCTTTACAAGGCAAAGTCACTTCATCACCAACTCTGACCAGGAACTCAGGTGCTTGTTGCCCTGCAGCTGCTGTTCAGAGAACAAGACAGAAAAAAGATCAAACTGAACATTCAAAACATTGATTAATGAAAAATGTGTTGCATAAATATTAATACAGCTTTGTAATGTTATTGTTAAAGGTTTACTTACCTGCAACTGTAATCATCAGTATCAGAAATAAATACATTTTGATCTCCATATTAAATCATTGTTCCTCTCTGTCTTGTCTTGTGAACAAATGATTCACAGACTATCAGTGGTTTCCTCTTAAAGCTAAAAACGTTGCAGGTTGTTTGCAAGGTGTCACTTCCTCATGACATATTTTTGTTTTTGCATCTGGGACTTGCTTCCTTATCATTTTTTTTGGAACTTTTAATTTCTAGCTGGTTCTAAAAACTCTGAACATCTCATTGTGTATTCATCTAACACTTTGATTTGTTTCCATGCGTCTCAAATATAAACTTTTATTTATCAAAGAGCAACAGAAAAGCAAGTAACAGAAATGTGGGCGTGTCTGAGGTTAGAGGTGTTAGTTTCATCTGAGAGCTCAGCCTCTCAGAATGTGAGAACAGAATCACGTCATCTGGTTGCTGCTTCTTTTCATAATAAAGTTATATAAATATATATGTATTTCTAATTATTTCTGACCTTTTTATTTTAAAGTGGTTTCCATGTCAGATAAGTTTTCTAAGTTATACTACTAGTTATTTATCAGTCATTTCCCTGGAGCAGCTTGCTGCCAGGTACCAGGTTAACCCTTCACCCCCTTTGGGAGGAAGTTTCTTCCACATCAGACTGACATCTGCAAGAAGGGTTGCAAGACTCAGAGTTTCTCAGGTTCTGCACATGTTGCAGTTGGCAGCAGCACAGTAGTGGACAATAACAGAGTACATTTACTACAGTGTTATACCTAAGAGCATTTTCTTACTATTTTTCCTTCAGTATTCATTTTTTGGGGAATTTCTGACTTTCAATTCCACTTGCTGCTTGCTGTTACTCATTCCTTGTGGCTCAGCATATCTTTATAGTCCGCTGCTGCTGTTTTTTCTTTACTGAAATGCAATTGGCCACAAGAAGGGGAGCCAATCACAGTTGCTGCTCACACCTTAGATTTGGCGCTCTGTCCTCCTCGTTATGTGTGCCGAGCTGAGCTCCTACTTTCATTTAAACATTTGAACTGGAGAAACCAGCGCACACATGACCAGATCTTAGCTCCATGTTTGTAGCTTATATGTTAAATGTGACATTACTTCTAGTTACCAGTGTTGCAGTTTGGGGGAATAAGAAGTTGTTGTTTTTTTCCTTTTTTGGGGATGTTGGTGGACAGAGTGGTTCTACATTTGTAAACTTTTGATTGAGACACTTTTACTTGTAGTTGAGTAAGATTTGACCTTATCAATACTTTACTTAAGTACTAGAGCATCGTCCACCACTAGTTATCCAGTCTAACATGTGACACACCTCCTGCAGTCAGGCCTTGGAGCAGCTTGCTGGCAAGTACCTGGTTAACCCTTCACCTCTTGGTTTGTCGGAGCATTGCCCTGAGAAAATGACAGGAAGCGTCTTCTACATGACACTGCCATCTGCAAGAAGGGTTGCAAAAGGCACAGAGGCGACGTTCACACTGCAGGTCTTGATGCTCAAACTTGACTCTTTCTGAAATCACTTTTTTTTTGTCTGGTCCATCAAATTGCTTTTAAAATGTTGCCTAAATCTGATGTCAGTGCAAATTGTTTGCAGTTCCAAACTGACCCACATGCAAAAGAACAAAACCTTCTCTGCTTCGGTTAACAAACCCCACAGTTCTTCACTGCATGACTGACACATGAACAAAACCTAATGCTAAATATTGTTTATTATCGGCCAAGTTTTATTTTGAATTTTGCAGAGCAACAGCACACTTATATCAACTGTTTTTCTTTTGCTATTACATATTTTTTGGTTTATCACAGAAAATATTTGGAAAAATCTCCAGCTCACTTTACTGTGAAAGGGAACAATTTGCAAGGCGAACAAAGCAGCAGGTTGTTTTCTTTCTGTGCGTCAAAATAAAGAACGGCATTTTGGGAAAACGGCATAAAAAATGATGAATCTCTGACTGTTACACACCTCATAAATCTAAAAATAAATGTCAATTCAAATATGAAACAGCTGAATTTGTTTTGAAATATAGCTTACATAGAGGCTGTGTTGTTCATTCTGAGAAGAGTGATGGGAGCTGAAGGTCCAACAGCGCTCTCTACTGGCTGGGGTCACTTCACAACAAAAACAACTGATTCATTTATTTATAAGCCTATTCTTATCCCACTTCATGGGCCTGCGCAGTTATTTAATGAAACTGTTTTTCTTTATTTAAAATCTAAAATCTAACAACTGTTGGTTTCCTTCAGTTGAACTGATTTCTGTTGATCAGAGAATCTGACAGCAGCAGAATTATTCTCTGTTTTCCTCCACGACTGTATCTTCATTATCATCCATGTGCCTCTGCTGAAAACAAAATATGTTTAATATTCCTCTTACATTTCTCCCAATTCTCACTACAACAATAATGAATCAATAATGTGGTGCTCTGATACCTGCCATAACTTCCTGATTTGCTTTTTTAAGTTGTAATATATTTTAACTGGGTTTTTTTCTTACATTCATAATCTGCATCCGATGTTTATGTTCATCTGCGTTTTCTTTGTTGATGACGCAGAACTAACTTTATGGTCACTTTAGCTGTAAAAACCCTGGTTTCCCAGGATGCTTTATGTGTAAACGTTTCATCTGTGAATGTTCTCACCGTTTTGTTTTTTGTCTTCATGTTGATTGTAATAACAGATGTAAGGAGCGCTGCCAAACCCACGGACACAACAACGCATCTCAGTACGTACAATACAGGTAGAAAACCTGACAATACAAAGATTTGGATTAAATTAGACAAAATTTACCAACAGCACCGATATCCAAGTACTGATCACCGAATGAGAAAAATAATCTTCTTGTCATTATTTTTGGATTTTGTCATCAGTTGATTGCTATTATATAATTTTCAGAGAAAAGACGATGAGAAGAAGCTTAAAAAATGCATGAAACTGGTTTTGTTGTGAGATTTATGAAGTGTATACAGATGTTCTGAGTTTGGATTGTCCATTATGCACTCACCTGAATCATGAGCTGTTTTATGATCAGTTTTATGATCTGTTGACTGGCGGCTGAAGGTGAACAGCTGAACTTCTTTAGTTGAGATATTTGTGACGTTACATTTTGTTGAGTTAAAAAATGTTGAGTTTTGATGAAGGGAAGTTGTCAGTACCGCAGCAGAACGATAGAAGGGCAGTGATAGTTTTATATGTGAGGATGTTTCTCCTTCCCCCTCATGCAGCCACTTCACTGTGTGTCTGTGGATTTCATAATCCATCACAGAGCAGCTTAAGACGAATGAATTATTGATCTTCTGTTCAGTCACTGGTGAAATCGGAGAAGTTCAGAGTTAGATCACAATAACTCTATGGTTTCAATGTGTTGTAACAGAATAGTTTGAGCAGAAAACATGTAAATACTCACTGAGAACAACAGTTAGATAAACAGAGTTTGGTCCTTGTTGTCCTGATGTTAACTGGCTGCAGGTGTAACGACCAACATCCTCCATGGTGACCTTCTTTATGACCAGAGAGCAGTTAACAGTAACACTCAGTCTGTCTGATGTAGTTAAATTAATCTTTCCAGCTTCAAACAGCGTCACTGTTTTCATTGAACGGATTAAGACCCAAGTTGTTCCGTCACATTGATTCTGACCATCAGTCACGTCTTTACAAGGCAAAGTCACTTCATCACCAACTCTGACCAGGAACTCAGGTGCTTGTTGCCCTGCAGCTGCTGTTCAGAGAACAAGACAGAAAAAAAGATCAAACTGAACATTCAAAACATTGATTAATGAAAAATATGTTGCATAAATATTAATACAGATTTGTAATGTTATTGTTAAAGGTTTACTTACCTGCAACTGTAATCATCAGAAACAGCTCTAAATACATTTTGATCTCCGTATTAAATCATTGTTCCTCTCTGTCTCGTCTTGTGAACAAATGATTCACAGACTATCAGTGGTTTCCTCTTAAAGCTGAAAACGTTGCAGGCGGTTTGCAAGGTGTCACTTCCTATTCAGTTCAACGTTTGTCTCACATCAGGGGCTTGTCATTTAGAACATTTTTAACTCAGTTTCTTATTTTAATAACCGAGGACATCAGTATTATTACTGTTTTCTAGTTTTAATGTGTTAAACTTACACTTTTATATCCTGAAGAATAAGAAACAGAAATGCGGTCATGTTTGAGGTTAGAGTTGTATTAGTTTCATATGTCAGCTGGACTGAACAGAATGTAGCAGCTGTTTTTTTTCTTCTTGATCTGATAAAGAGAAAAACTTTTCCACTCATTTGAAGCATGCTCCTTCTATCACGGCCTGAGAGTCTCAGGGTTTTGCTCAGTGTGTTAGCTGTTTGTTAGCTGCTTTTAGGACTGCACTCTTCTCTTTCTGGAATCTCATCCAGTCTGAGAGTCTGCTGCATCCACTTTTCCAGTTTCAGGATTACAGCTTACTGCTCAGAAGATGAGTTGTACCAAGGCCTTGGCTCTACACAGCTTCTGCAATTCCTGCTTTAGCTTTTCGTTTTCCTTCTTGATTTTGCCGCCACTAGACTGATCAAACTTATTTCCAGTTTAGAACCTGACCAGTTAAAATGGAGCAGCCTTTAAATTCCTGCTTTTGATTTGTCAGAGCTTCTCCCTGAGGTTGAATGTACTGTAATATTAACAGAACTTAATATTAACAGGATATTTACGCCATCTAGTGGTTACATTTCATCTTAGAATAATTATATTTTCGTCAGAATCAGCAGAGCTGTTGCAGGCTGAAGCTGCTGAGGAACAGTTCCAATATAAACAGCATCATAGTTGTAATAAACACAGTAAAGGAGGATTTAAGGGTTTAAAGTAATTGTAATAAAGGTTCAGGGTCTCAAAATCAAGCTGTTGGAATGTTTTCTTTGGATTTAAACAGCTTTGCATTGATGATACTTCAGGAATACAAAACGTTGTCCTGCTTTAATATGAACTTCCACCCTAATCTGCAGACTGTAGCCACAACTGCAACTGATTAGTCAGGAGATGTAAGCAAACTGGAGTCAGAATGAGCCAATCAGCATCCAGACCCAAGTCCAATTGAGAATCTGTGGAATTACTCTGAATCCAGTCTGATTGTTTTAGTTAAGACATTGCATGTCAGGACAGTCATTCACTTTTGGATGCTGTGCAGTTGAAAGGATTTTTGCATCAACATTATCACTTTCAGAAAGTTACTATGGTGGGCAAGGGCTTCCAAACCAAACCAACACTTAAAATAAGCAAAACAGGAATTTTAAAAAGATGAGTTTTATGATACATGAACTCTCCTTTAGTTTTCAGTCCAGCACACAACTTATCAAGGAGCCACTAATCTTATAACATCAGAAATCTGAGATTGCTGCAGACATATGTTTAACGATGTTCATGCTTTAAAAATCAAAACCAGAATCTAATGCAACTGAAAAATCAAATGGAGTCACATGAGAGAACTAGAGAACAGGACCAACAGTTTAATTTATCCTGCAGCATCTGTAGGTTGGAAAAACGTAAATAAGAAGCAAACATGATAAAAAATTAACTACAAAGTTCCCACATTGCACTACAATAAAAAAAACAAAACTGCTCACAAACTAAAAGAGGACACAGAAATGGATTATTTGAATAAATAAGAAAATAAATGTATCTGTATAAAATCTTTCTAAATTGTTTAGAATCAGCACACCCCTGCGCAACTGGCTGCTAGACTTCCTGACCGACAGACCTCAGTCAGTCCGGATCAGACAACACACCTCCGAGGTCATCACCCTCAGCACAGGCTCCCCTCAGGGCTGCGTCCTGAGCCCTCTGCTGTTCACTCTGATGACACACAACTGCGTATAAACCCTGTGCATGCAAAATGACAATAAAGTCAGTCTAAGTCTAAGTCCTTAGCAGAAGCAGAAATAACATCATAAACATGATGTTACTGCTAATAATTCACACTTTGAAATGAATAAATGTTCAGTTTTGAATAACTCTGTATTTTCAGTAAATATAAAAAGACAGTTGTGGCCACATAGATGAGACTTTAAGCATTTTCTGGGGAGTTGAAGTTGTTCATTAGTTCAGCAGAACAGAAGAACAAAAATCTCCAATTTCCTCATAGATCACCATTTCTTCATCTTCATCACCGTCACTCTGTAAAAACAACAAAACACTCAATGTTTGGAAAACTGAGGCTCTACTTTGGAAAACCGCTAATAGTTAAATGTCTTTTAGCAGCTTTTGTTGTTTTAAATACTTTATTGTTCCAGATTTACCTCCACAATCCCAGGAATCTTTGTTTTGTTTTCTGAAAAGAGTAAAAAAAACCTCAACTTTAGTTCAGCTTCAACCCAAAAACTTAAAACACGTCATGAAATCTTCTCACCTTCAGTTTTTGTCCAGATTTCCAGTCTAACAACAGAAATGATGAGAGCTGCCAAACTGATAGATACAACGATCCATCTCATTAAATATGCAAAGTCTAAAAACAATAACAAAATATTCTTAGAAACTGACATTTTCACTCTGAACATTCAGATTAAACTTTAAACACTACAAAATTAAAACATTACAGCAAAATGACAATGAGAATCCTTAAAAAAGCGCTATCTACATAACTAAAATTTGTGTATATTTGTATTGTAACTAATTTAGATAAAAGCTGCAAATGCATCTAAACATCAGGCTGAAATTTAGCTGTGAAAAATGTATTTCTGTAAAAACTGATGTGAAACTTAATGCAGATTCTCACCTGATTTTTCTCCAGAGAACTGAGGCCTGAACACAAACAGCCGAACTTCGTCTGTGTACGGATTCCTCACTTCACACTTCAGTGACTTGTAAACGTCTGACTTCTGTTCAGGGTTGGTTGTAGTAAAAGTCACATTGGAGGAGCAGGAACTTGCTGATATCTCCACCTCTGATGTCATTTCCTGTTCCCCCTCGAACATCCACCTTACTGAGTGAATACAGTGTCCAAATTCCAACATGGAGCAGAACAGAGTGAGTCGGCCATCTTCCTTCTGTTCACTTACTGGTGCAGGGGGAGATACAATGAAAGAACATTCAGCAAAGGAGCTACATGGCAGACTGATTACAATTCAAAAGTAATTGTAGACCACTTATTAATAAGCTCAAATCAAAGTAAAAATAATAAGTAATACTCACAGTTTATGATAAAAACATAAATTTGGAAGTCTGGTCTTTGGAGTTTATCTAGGACGTAAGTTCTGCTGGTGTAAGAACCGACATCATGAACAGAGACGTTCTTAATGACCAGGGAACAGTCGGCAGCCATAAACAGTCTGTTCAGTTTAGTTTCTGAAATGTCCATTAACTGTCCACTGTCCACTAGCGCCACTGATTCCTTGATTTCAGGATCAGTGAAGATCCAGGTGGAACCGTCACAGTTTTTCTGGTTGAACCCGGTTCCAGTGGGCAAAGTTACGTCGTCTCCAGTTTGGACAATGAAGAAGGACAGAAGTGATCTCATGGTGGCTGTCGACAGAAATGAATGAAAATAACATCCACATGATGTTATTTATACTTAGTATTGGGATTATTTAAAGTCCAAAACATTATTGAGAACGTTAATCCGGAAGGTCTAACAATATATTATGTATTAGCCGGTACTTTCAATGTAATAAGCCAAATAATTTGACATATAAACTGTATATTTTACAATGATGAGAATGAGTTGGTGGCTACCTGTGATTGGATTGTTTGTGAAGATCTCAGGTGTTTGTCCTGCAGGTTTTGTTGTTGGTGTTTCAGTTTTCGGTTTAGATGACACTCTGTGGTTTGTTGGCGTTGTCACATTTTTGGAAGTAGTAGCAGAACTTGAATCTGAGAATCAGACTAGTTTGCATAAAAAGGCAGTTTGAGCTGAAATGAAAGAATTTAAATACTCACCATCACGAACAGATAGGATCACCTCAGAATCAGGTTTTTGTTGTCGTCCTGCTGCAAACTGTCTGCAGACGTAACGACCAGCATCTTTATCTGTGACTCTCCTTATCAGCAGAGAACAGTTTGTAGCCATCCTCAGTCTGTCTGATTTGGGTTTGGCTGCTTTGTAAATCTGTCCATGTTCAAACAGCATCACTGTTTTGTTGGTTCTTGGGTTGCGGAAAAACCAGTTAGTGTATTTACACTTCTCAAGATTATCTGTCAAACTTCCACAGGGAAGACTGACATCATTTCCCTCTCCGATGGTGAAAGTGACTGGATTGTGCAAGAATGCTCCTGTTAGTGAACGACAGGTGGAAAAGGAAGAACAATCAGGATTATGTATTTTCTCTATTTTCTGATATGGTATTATTAAGTGACTATGTTACCTTCAGTTATGTTTCCATATCAGTAAAAACTTAAACTGGCAGTATGGTATTATGTGATTTCCAGACACATACCATAATCAAGTAACTATGTAATCTTCAGTTCTTATAAAAAGGCCATATCAAATATGACTTAAAAGAAACTTTACTTTTAATTTAGCACCTAGAAATTGGGCCTCTGTCTCCAAATCTACCTTCAGGAAGTCGTTTTATATAACACCGCCTCTTTAAGTATCTTGTTATCATGTTTACAAGTTATGGTAGTATGGAGCTGGTGAGGGACAGACAGTCTGGGGCTAGTTTCATGATGTCAAGAAACTTTACATTTCCATAAATACTCCTTAGTTGTGTTTTTGTTCTCTGCTAGGTTTTCCCTCAATCATCAAGATTTCTTTTCTTTTCAACTAACAGACTCATAAAAACTCCTGTGTGCATCTGACTTTATCTAGCTTGACTTTGTAGGGTTGTGTTTTGTCAAAGCTGATCAATATTGTTAGAACTACAATATGAGTAAATTGTATCTTTGCAATAAGATTAGCATCATGGTGCATAAAGGAAACATACAAAATTACTTATTGGCTTAGTAATTTCTGAAGGAACGCCCTGAGCTGTAAATGCACTAAACCAGCGTTTCCCAATTCCGGTCCTCAGGCCTCCCTGCCCTGCATGTTTTAGGTGTTTCCCTTCTGCTACACACCTGAATTGAATATATGGGTGATCAACAGGTGTCTGCAGCACTTGATGGTCATGCAATCATTTGAATCAGCTGCTCTGGAATAGAGGCACATCTAAAACATGCAGGGCAGGGAGGCCTGAGGACCGGAATTGGGAAACGCTGCACTAAACCATTAGTTTTGTTTTATGTTAGATCTGGTCCTACCTGTCAGCTGAAGCAGTAAAAACATTTTAATCCATCTGTATGGAAGCATTCTGCTTCTGTCTGTCTTCTCCTGTAGTCCTGATCGTAAATGGCTCAGGCTCAAACGTTTTGAAATATAAACTCTGATGCACTTTGTGTGGTTTGTGAGAGCTCACTACCTCACTCTGATTTCCTTTTATATTTTCTCACCTCTGGTACCGAAAGGATTCATTAAAAACATTTTGGTATTTCAGTTTCAATAAAAGCTACGTCATTCTGGCCTCAGACCCACCAGATCCGTTTCAGAGAATTAGTGCATGTAGATTCAAAGCACTGCAGAAAAACATGGCTGACCATGTGGCTGCTATGGTATGATGTCACATGAAACATCATAGCTGTCTGGTTGTGGGTGTTGAAGTGTCAGTTTCTGTTGGTTGCATTACTCATGGGAAAGCAGGACATGTTGAAATTTGACTGAGTTCTGCAGCAACATAAAAACATAAACCAGGTGTTAGTTTCTGAGAGCTGTGTAGTTTGTGCTAATGCAGCAGAGGTCACGTGGTTTTCTCAGAAATAACTTCCTCTTTGAAACAAAACTCGACCTTCATGTCCCAACGTAAGAATTAACTTCACTCCCAAGATGATGAAACAGCAAATTCTTTATTGTTAAATCAGCCTATGACATAAAGCACAACCACAACTGACTGTCAACACATCAGCAAAATTACTTTGAGTATAAATCATTTTAAGAACTGAAAAGATATGACAGTAAAATATGGTTGAATGGATCTTACTGTTACTGGACAATGGTGTCACAAAAACTTTGTTGTGGAAATACATGGCTATGGTCTAATACAGTTAAAGGATGGTTTATTAGAGTGACAAGCTGTCACAGTTTCAGTCTACCAGCAGATGTCACTAGTGAGCAGTGAATGAAGCTTTGAATGAAGATGAGCTGGTTTCACCTGTCATGGCCGCTGGGTTGAGACACATTTTGCTATTTTTGCTTCATGATTTCTCAAGACCAGCAGGGAAAAACACATTTTCATTGAGGATAAAATTGAGGAACTTGACTGTGAAGATTTCCCAGCTGTATTTCTCAATTATATTAGTTATTAACAGATGTGGCCAGTACAGTGAAGACTTATTATTACCTCAGATTGCAATGCTACATACTGATAAACTGCTGTTACAAAACACAGATAGTGTTTGACTGATCTGAGATCTGTTGGTTTCCTTTCTTTTTTTCTTCCTCCCCTCCAGGGGGTCTTTTTGTGGACTCTAGTGTCCCTTAAATGAAAGTAGGCTGACAGGAAAGGGGGAAGAAGACATGCAGCAAACGTCGCCGGGTCTGGGAATCGAACGCGTGACGACTCAAGGCCTCCAAACGTGGGTCGCGCTATCCCCTATGCCACCACAGCACGCCCTGTTGGTTCCCTTTTTTAACTCTGCAAGTTTCCTTAGACAGCAGAAATAAGAGTCAGATGACACGTGAGCAACACGCTGAATGAGTCTCTATGGCATCATGCAGGATGAGCTACAAACTGGACACTTCACTTTCCAGAACTGAACCGTCTGATGACTGATTCATGTTATGACTCCAGCTGCTTTAGCCTCTTCACGCCATCTCCATTGCGTTTCACTGGTATATGGCAAGCAGTAACATACTTAATCTAACTTTATTCTATCTGGGTGGTCAGATTTTCTCACATTACCCAGGATAGGAAAGCATTGACGACCACAACCTTCAATATTTTCTTTTAGAGAGCCACGAATCTCCTCTGCAGAGCAAACCAACATATTATTTAGTTTAAATCTGTGACAAAGAACATGAAATCCTGGTGTGATAGAGAAAGTTTATACTTGTTTCACCTCTAGGGGCAGTATTTACAGGATATCTTTAGTTACACACTTGGGTGTAAAAAGATATTAAAGTTTTATTCTGACCGTCTATAATCTGTAGCAAAAGCAAAAAATAAAATAAAATAAAATAAAAGCAAAACAAAACAAAACAAACAGAAATCAAGTCAAAATATTTGTTTTTGACTTTGTCCTTCTCTGTTTTGAACCATTGCTTTGCTGGACAGAGAGGAGAGAAGAATATACAGCAGATTCTTGGGCCGGGAGTTGAGACCCGCTGCACTGCAGACTCAGCCTTGGTACATTGTGTCTTTGCTCAAGCTGTAAAGCTTTTAATGCTTTTTCTATTTCTTGTTGACTGTAGAATAAAGACAGTCTGTGTCAGAGGAGACTCCAGCAGAAGAGGAAGAAGTTCCCACAGTGCTGTAGATCACAGTTTCCTGGACCTGGAAGGAAAAATCACATTCATTATGATGTACAGGGTGTATCAAAGTCTTAACAATCCAATTTCACATCAAATTTAAACAAGTTTGTGACAATTTTCCTCCAGAAAGGTAGTCTGTGTTAAATGATTTTGCTAAAAGAACTCAAATTAAATTATTCAAATACATATCTGCTGGTTCTTTAATGCACTGAAATACTCACTTTGCCTGTTTCCTTTTTGGATTTCTTGAAGTTGATGGTGGCATAAGACAGATCGTCCTCTGGTTCAGTCTGGACAGAGAAAAAACAACTTATTAAAATTTGACCTAATTAAAGCAGACAGGATTTAAAAATAAAGTTCAATTATTTCAAGTCATTGAAATAATTATATGTGGTTTCTGTTCAAACTAAACACAACAGTGTGCATTGATCTGTATTTACTGTTGTACAGGTCTTTGTACTTGTTTAGACTATTTATTTAGAATATTTTCTATTATGTTCAATAATCTTTTGACAACCAATCGACCTCATGAGGATCAAAGCCTGGTTGTAGAGCGGCAGATCCTCATTTTTAGCTTTACTTGTAGTAGGGTTAGAATTGAACAGGTAATGCTTATAGTTAGCATTAAACGCAATGACTTAAATGAATGCAAGCCACTACAAGGTCCTGATATGGGAAGAAATGCAAACGTGTGTGTGTGTGTGTGGGGTGTGTGTGTGTGTGTGTGTGTGTGTGTGTGTGTGTGTGTGTGTGTGTGTGTGTGTGTGTGTGTGTGTGTGTGTGTGTGTGTGTGTGTGCGTGTGTGTGTGTGTGTGTGTGTCCTTCAAATAGAGGACCACTTTCACCATTTTGACCAACAAAGGGAGATCCTTTGTGGAAATTGATGACCTTTTTCTGCCCCTCACGTTAGATACTACTTCACTCTGGGTATAGAGATATGGTGTGAGTTAAGTTACAGTAAAGGTTATTGTTAGAAATAGACTAGTAATGGCAAGGGGTAGAAAACTTTTTTGGGTTAGGCATAAATACAATGACTAAAATGAATGGAAATCAATATAAAGTCCACAAAGATGTGTGGGCGTGTGTGTGTGTGTGTGTGTGTGTGTGTGTGTGTGTGTGTGTGTGTGTGTGTGTGTGTGTGTGAGCCTACTGTATTTTGACTGGTTTCTGGAACAGCTAGGCCCACTGAAGACTCTGGGTTCAGGTCCTGGTTTGTTGCCACTTTATGTTGGGGAACCTTAGATCAACAAATTCACACAGTAACTGTTGTCTGTTTGTTTTCTGGTGACTGTGACTCCTTTGTGTTCAATTCCCTTTTTGTGACTAAATGAATTCCTTGATCTTGTTTCAATATTTAATGAACCAAATTGCAGCACTACTTCTTATCCCTGTTAGACTCTTTCCAGTGTAGAAGAAAATACAGATCTAAAATCAAACCTATACTTAATGTGTCAATGTTGAAACTCACCATGCTGCCTTCAATTTGTGTTTTATTCCCTGAAACAACACAGAAATGGACTTATATGTTCACAATGGTTTGTATTTTCTAAACATATATATCAAGATGAAAACAGCTTCAATAATGAATGTATTTTTTGAATTGATTTAAACACATTTAACATTATCAGATCATTTTTCTACCAAGTCACACCTACTGTTGCTAACGCTAACGCTCTACTACTTGTAGCTAAAGACATGAAACATAAAAATTGAAATGTAAATGTAACTTCTAGGTCTTTCAGGTAATAGTTTGGAAATGAAAGATTCATCTCTGAATTATCTCACCTTTAGTTTTGTTCCATATGATGATCACCAGGACAGTTATTAAAACCATCGCTAAGCATAATGGAGTAAAAATATACCACCATGGAAAACCTAAGAAGATAATTCATTACATTAAAAACAATGTAATTCCATAAAAACAATGTTGTTACTCAAAATGTGAACACAGTTAATTGGTCTTAATGTACAAGATCACCGTTACTGATGAGAGAGAAGGATTAGTCATTGCATAAATTGGTTTAAATGTTTTATTTCCAATAATGTCAATTACTTGATGTAAGATCTGCCGAGTTGGTTGTTTTTTCTACTCCTTTAGTTGTTTTTCTTTGATTTTCTCCTTCAGAAATAAAAAAACATAAAAAAGATTTAAAAATTAGGATAAACCTAGCTTAATGATGTCGTATTCACTTCAATTACGGTAAGTTTTTTTTATACGGCACCAATTCACAGCAAATCACGTCTTAAGGCGTTTACATATAATAATTTAAATTCAACATAATTAAATTCCCTGACTTGAAAAATGAAAACTCTACCTTGTTGTTTAACTTCCTTGTTGCTCCCTGCAGATGTCCAGTGATGTGTTGCTGTTGGTGTTGACTGGGTCACCTCTAGTTCAAAGAAAGCAACAGTAAAAATCTGCTTCCTGTTAACTTTACAGCAGTGGAAACTCACTTCCTTACCTGAGGACTGAAGACTGAAGGGGATCAGCTGAACTGCTTTAGTGACTGAGTTTGTGACTTTACATGTTAGTGACGGATAAATGTCTAATTTCTGATGAGATGTTGGAAATGTCACAGTGGCAGAGCAGGAATGTTGGTATATTTTCATATCTGAGGGTTTTTCCTCTTTCCCCTCATAAAGCCACTTCACCTCATGTAGACAGTGATCATATTGGATCACAGAGCAGAACAAGGCGACTTTATCTGGTTTCTCCTGCTCAACAACTGATGGAAAAAGAGAAATTAAAGAGAAAAATACTATAGAATTTAAATTACATGATTACTGTATTATAAATGCAACTTTACAAGTTTAGTTTTTACATGATGTAAATACTCACTAGTAATTACAGATAGATACACAGCAAAGTCATGTAGTTGTCCTGATATTGTCCAACGGCATGTGTACCGACCAGCATCATCCTCTGTGACTTCATGTAGAAGCAGAGAACCGTTTGCTGTAACACTCAGTCTGTCTGATATAGTTTTCATTTCTCTGTGAGAATTTCCAAGTTTGATCAGTGTTCTTATTTCAGATAAATGTTTATCATTGATGAACCAAATAGTTTCATCAGATTTATCATGTGTGTCTCTTCTGTTTCCACAAGGCAAAGTGACTTCATTTCCATCTCTGACAGTAAGGAAGGTTTGCTGCGTCTCAGTTTGTGCTGTTAAAATGCAAAATAAAATTTCAACAAAATGTGAAAACACTAAGATGTAATGACTACCAGCTAAAATGATAAAACATAGCTGTTTCAGTGAAAATCTGTCATTTTGATCCTTACCTTTAAACTGAAGCATGAGGATCAGAAGTAAAACCATTTGAATCCATCTGAAAGCAGCCATGGTGCCTTACTGCTCTGTTATTTTCACTAATGATTCAGTCTCTAACGTTGGTTCTGCTTAAAAATACATTCATGCCGTTTTCAGTTGCATCACTTCCTCTCAGTGACTGTGCCCTGTGAGTTTAACCGTTTATACTTGATAATTTAGCTGCAGATGTCGATGTTTACAAACTCAGGATTCGGTGATGACACTAAGGGAGAAATGGAGAAACGACTTTAATGTCTGAGGTATTTTAATCATTATTTTTACTCTAACACTAAATCCAGGAAGCAAAACTTTGATCAGCAAAAGAACTGAAGAAAATGATGGTGTAAATATTCCTTGTTGTATTTAGAAGTAATGAAGAGTGAAGAGTAAACTCACCAGAATTATTCTCCTGTTCGCTCTGCAATGTTCTGAAGAAGTAAAATTACCGAACACAACTGAGATGTTTCTCCTCTCATGTTTGTTGCTTCCTTGTTTTAACTCAAGTATTTTTTTCTGAGAACTGAAGGGGAAGTGTTATTCTGAGAATGTGACAGTAGCAGCAGAGGAGATATATTTATCCACCAATGATCAGCAGCATTTGTGGCTAACACATTGATGAGTCATTTAAGTTTCCAGGACAACTCACCGGAGAGATGTTGACTTGCTTTTATCTGAGTTATCAGTTTAAGTTACAAAATACACGTCAAAATTGCTCCACAAAATGTGATTAAGAAGAACATTTCTTAAAATAATGTCTCTATTTTTTAGTATTTATTTAAACAGTAAAAATGTAAAAAAAATAAAGATAAAAAAATCAACATTTACATTAAGAAATTCACTTTAATTCAATAAAATAAAAAAGAAATATATTGACACTCATATTATCAAGTTACAGATTTAAAATACATATAGAAAAACATTTAAAAACAATATAAAGGAACTTTAAGTAAGAAACGGGACTTTTATGAATCAATGGAACTCAACTGTGCTGCCACCTAGTGGAACCTAGGTGTAATTCCAATAGTTTATATATTTATTTTATTTCTTATTTGTTTATTGTGATCTTTCCTCTGTGATGTTTGATTTTTTTTCTCTAGTTCCAAAAGATTAACATAGTTAAATAATGAAGGTATTAAATATTTGTTATAAATGTTATGAAGGATTTTCACTCAGAACAAAGAAGTAAACAATAAACATAAAAATACCTTCAGGATATTGATATTTGTAACAACTTGACTGTATTAATTTCTGCTGGATTTTTTTTCCAATAAACAACAATGAAATCATTTTTAATTGATAAACAATTGCAATATGAACTTTCTCTGATTTTTTTTTACCACAATAACCTCATTAACTGCTACATCTCCCCCTGGTGGTCAAAGAGAGTCATTTATAGCAAAGACTTGATTTGTGGTCAAATTGAGGAGTTTGGACTGCATTATTACATTACAATGAGTTGCACATTTTTTCAGTTTAAAAATATATTTAAAAAGTTTCATGTTGATTCTTGTTTATAATTTCATTCATTGTTAAGATTTTAACTCCCCAAATATTAAACAAATGATGCAGTAAGGAATGTTGTGGGGTCAGAAGCAAAACAAAAAGTTTTCATAAATGAAGTTTCAGGCTAAAGCTGATAAGAAGAGATGTAACTTTTTAAGATAATCCGTTTTTCTATGATCATCTGCTGGTGTTAAATATAATGAGATACTCATCATAAGCAGTGCTCTCATTCCTGCTGGAAGCTGATGCTGAAGTTGTTGATCAGTTCTTCCTGACAGCAGCACAAATCTCTTCAGTTTTCATAAATATCTACACCTTCATCTTCATCTTCATGGTTACACTCCTGCAGAAAAAAAGCATATTCTGGGTTAAAACTGGGCATATAGTTGGTTCTATGTGACACACTGATATTGCTCACTTATTCACTCTCATCATCATGACCAACTATCAGACCCTCCTGCTAAATAAATGGACAGCTCTAAGCTCCCACCATCTGTTGGTATTCAGCCAGGTACCAGGTGTGCTGAAGAGGAAACATCTACAGGTTGCAGGACAGCAGCCCTCAAAGTTTGAGACCACTGTTTCATTCAAACTGCAGAAAA
Organism: Xiphophorus maculatus; assembly: GCF_002775205.1. Taxonomy (NCBI): domain Eukaryota; kingdom Metazoa; phylum Chordata; class Actinopteri; order Cyprinodontiformes; family Poeciliidae; genus Xiphophorus; species Xiphophorus maculatus. The sequence goes on from NC_036457.1 coordinate 3,014,164, forward strand.
TGGGTGTTATCATACATTTGTGAATCAGAGTAGCTCATCCAGCACATCTCACACATTCTCAGTCATCAGCAGAAACCATCCACTTCAGTGGATTAAGATTATTCTCACACCTGATCGTCTGATAGACTCAGTTGGATTTGGGAACAAAATTGCAACATTTGTTACATTTTCAGGTACTGAGGTTCAATTTCATGAGACTCTGTGTCAAACAAACCAAACAGTTTGAAAAACCCGTCCCCCTCCTCCCTTGTTGTGGCACCAAGAACCACTGAGGGAAACAAAACGCAAACCTCTTAAAAAGCCACTGAAGGCAACTTCCTTCTTCATAAAATGTAAATGAACTGGAGTGGCATCCGACGCTAATCTTTGGTAAAAGACCATGAGCCATTTCTCCCGCTAGAGCCAGAAACACTCATTTCATTTGGTTATATTTACCCAGAATGCCCTGCACCATAGTCGGCTTAGCGTTTACATATGCATTTGAACGCACCAGATTTTATTTCAACTGAACCAAAACTTAGGGATGGACCAGAGTTTGATTATGTTAACAAATTTAGATCTTTACAATTATTCATTCTTCCTGCATCCAGAAATCGTCTCTAACAAAATAATGGCTGAATCCCAGTAAGAATCAGACCATCATAATCAAGATTTGTGCTTCAATAGTCAATTATCCTCATGTGATGGTTGATTGTTTTATGTTCTTTTCTAAATCTGCTGTTGAAATTTCAACCCAACTTAAGAGAAACAATGTTCTTGTCAGAATAAAAACTTTAAAACATCGACTTCTTACTAAACTAAACAGCAACATATTTAAATATGTAGTTATTATACTTACCAGGTTTTGCTCATTTTGTTTTTTATTTCCTGCAGAAAACAACAGATTTTATTTGAATTTCAAAAGAAAAAGTTAATATTTTCCAGTAGGTTTAATGTATTAAGCTTCATCTGTGAACTTTCTCACCTTTAGTTTTCAACCAGAGGTTGAGAATAACGACCGATATTACCAGAGCTGCTAAACCCACAGATATAATGATCCATCTCAACAAATAGAAAATATCTGAAAGCAGGAAAATAACATTTCCTCGTTATTCTAAATTAAGACATAATTAAATTCCCTGACTTGAACAATGAAAACTCTACCTTGTTGTTTAACTTCCTTGTTGCTCCCTGCAGATGTCCAGTGATGTGTTGCTGTTGGTGTTGACTGGGTCACCTCTAGTTCAAAGAAAGCAACAGTAAAAATCTGCTTCCTGTTAACTTTACAGCAGTGGAAACTCACTTCCTTACCTGAGGACTGAAGACTGAAGGGGATCAGCTGAACTGCTTTAGTGACTGAGTTTGTAACTTTACATGTTAGTGACGGATAAATGTCTAATTTCTGATGAGACGTTGGAAATGTCACAGTGGCAGAGCAGGAATGTTGGTATATTTCCATATCTGAGGGTTTTTCCTCTTTCCCCTCATAAAGCCACTTCACCTGATGTCGACAGTGATCATAATGGACCACAGAGCAGAACAAGGCGACTTTATCTGGATTCTTCAGTTCAACAACTGGTGAAAATAGAAAAGTAACAGAGATGATACTGTATTAACTTAATCACTATTACTGTATTATAAATGTAACTTTACATGTTTAGTTCTTACATGATGTAAATACTCACTAGTAATTACAGATAGATACACTTCAAAGTCATGTAGTTGTCCTGATATTGTCCAACGGCAGATGTACCGACCAACATCATCCTCTGTGACTTTATGTAGAAGCAGAGAACCGTTTGCTGTAACACTCAGTCTGTCTGATATAGTTTTCATTTCTCTGTGAGAATTTCCAAGTTTGATCAGTGTTCTTATTTCAGATAAATGTTTATCATTGATGAACCAACTAGTTTCATCAGATTTATCATGTGTGTCTCTTCTGTTTCCACAAGGCAAAGTGACTTCATTTCCATCTCTGACAGTAAGGAAGGTTTGCTGCGTCTCAGTTTGTGCTGTTAAAATGCAAAATAAAATTTCAACAAAATGTGAAAACACTAAGATGTAATGACTACCAGCTAAAATGATAAAACATAGCTGTTTCAGTGAAAATCTGTCATTTTGATCCTTACCTTTAAACTGAAGCATGAGGATCAGAAGTAAAACCATTTGAATCCATCTGAAAGCAGCCATGGTGCCTTACTGCTCTGTTATTTTCACTAATGATTCAGTCTCTAACGTTGGTTCTGCTTAAAAATACATTCATGCCGTTTTCAGTTGCATCACTTCCTCTCAGTGACTGTGCCCTGTGAGTTTAACCGTTTATACTTGATAATTTAGCTGCAGATGTCGATGTTTACAAACTCAGGATTCGGTGATGACACTAAGGGAGAAATGGAGAAACGACTTTAATGTCTGAGGTATTTTAATCATTATTTTTACTCTAACACTAAATCCAGGAAGCAAAACTTTGATCAGCAAAAGAACTGAAGAAAATGATGGTGTAAATATTCTTTGTTGTATTTAGAAGTAATGAAGAGTGAAGAGTAAACTCACCAGAATTATTCTCCTGTTCGCTCTGCAATGTTCTGAAGAAGTAAAATTACCGAACACAACTGAGATGTTTCTCCTCTCATGTTTGTTGCTTCCTTGTTTTAACTCAAGTCTCTTTCCTGAACACTGAAGGGGAAGTATTATTCTGAGAATGTGACAGCAGCAGCAGAGGAGATATATTTGTCCACCAATGATCAGCAGCATTTGTGGCTAACATATTGATGAATGTCATTTAAGTTTCCATGACAACTGATGTTTACTTCCTTTTATGTGAGTGGTCAGTTTAAGTCACAAAAGATGCATAAAAAACATCTCTGTTCTCTGTTCCAACTACAAATAAAAATATAAAGACAATATGAACGAACTGAAGCTGTAAATAACGTGATTGTTATTTTAATCCTGACCTTTACAGAGAACAATGTGCTTTGAATCAGTGAGAAATCAGTGTGCTTCCCCCTAGTGGAGCTTTGGCGTAATGACAATGGATTCACATAAACAATGAAGATGTTAAAGTTTTGTTGTAATGGCATATAAAAAATAATTAAATCAAACTGATATTCTGTTTGAATAATAATAAAAAGAAAACACAAAAATGCCAATAGGATATTGATATTTTGAATAAAATGTCTGTGCTGGTTTCTGCTGGGTAATTCTTTCCCAAAAGCAACCAGAAAGCCACTTTCCAATTGACACAATCAAAAAGAATATGTAATAAACTTCCTCTGATGTTTAGACTAAAATATTCTACTCATTTATAGCAAAGAATTGATTTGTGGACAGATTGAGGAGTTTGGACTTTATTATTAGATTACAATAAGTTGAACAGCTTTTCAGTTTTAAAATATGCTTAAAAGATTTTATGTTGTTTATATATTCATTGCTTGTTAAAATATAAGGGTGCACTGAGGAATGTTGTGGGATAGATGTTCAGACTTCCTCTTCGTCTTCATGGCTTCACTCCTGCAGGAACAGAAACATATTCTGGGTTAAACTGGGTTTGTCGTTGGTTCTGTTGTTTGACATCTTTTCTATCACCGTTATGACCAATGATGGGAGAGAAGCACATTCTCACCCTGATGTTTAAACTACAATAACATTATTAACTGGTAGATCGCCACCTGGTGGTCAGAGGGACCCTCCTACAAAATAAATGGACAGCCATAATCTCCCAAGATCTAAAACGGATATTTTACAAACAAACAAACAAACTAGAGTTTGATTTAATCGGACTAAACAGGGCCGGTGTGAATGCAACCAACACAAGGTTCCCAGTAGAAAATTGTTCAAAGAATCAAACTATCGTTTCTTGCTTTTTCCTTTTCTATTGAACCTTTTGACCTGTTTGATTTCAACAATGTCAGCTATAAAAGTTCTTAGTTGGACCAGGTTCTGGTTTTTATAGACAACAAAAGTTGTGAGGCAGAAATCTAACAATCTTTTTTAGACCTGTTGACATCTAAATCTTTACAACTGTTCATTTTTCCTGCATCCAGACATCGTTGCTAACAAAAGATTGACTGCATCCCAATGAAAATCAGACATTATCTCAACAACATAATCAAGATTTTTGCTTCATCAATCAATCATCATCATGTTATGGTTGATTATTTAGTGTTCTCATCTAAATCTGCTGAAATTACTCAGCTTCAGAGAAAAAATAAGTTTTTATATACAAACAAACTTTAAAACATCGACTTCTTACTAAACTAAACAGCAACATACTTATTTAAATATGTAGTTATTATACTTACCAGGTTTTGCTCATTTTGTTTTTTATTTCCTAAAAAAAAAAAGATTTTATTTGAGCTTCAAAAGAAATAGTCCTTATGTCACACAATGTTTAATGTATTAAGCTTCATCTGTGAACTTTCTCACCTTTAGTTTTCAACCACAGGTTGAGAATAACGACCGATATTACCAGAGCTGCTAAAGCCGCAGACACAACGATCCATCGCAACAAACTGAAAATATCTGAAAGCAGGAAAAAAACATTTTCCCTTTATTCTGAATTAGAAGATAATTAAATTCCCTGACTTGAAAAATGAAAACTCTACCTTGTTGTTTAACTTCCTTGTTGCTCCCTGCAGATGTCCAGTGATGTGTTGCTGTTGGTGTTGACTGGGTCACCTCTAGTTCAAAGAAAGCAACAGTAAAAATCTGCTTCCTGTTAACTTTACAGCAGTGGAAACTCACTTCCTTACCTGAGGACTGAAGACTGAAGGGGATCAGCTGAACTGCTTTAGTGACTGAGTTTGTGACTTTACATGTTAGTGACGGATAAATGTCTAATTTCTGATGAGACGTTGGAAATGTCACAGTGGCAGAGCAGGAATGTTGGTATATTTTCATATCTGAGGGTTTTTCCCGTTTCCTCTCATAAAGCCACTTCACCTGATGTCGACAGTGATCATATTCCAACACAGAGCAGAACAGAGTGACTGTATCTGGATTCTTCAGCTCAGTCACTGGAGAGAATAGAGATATTAGGAGAGAAAGCTGAGAGAAGATACAGTATTAATTACATGAGTACTGTAATATTTAAATTTCAGTTTTTAATTTACATGGTGTAAATACTCACTATTAATTATAGACAGATATGCTACAAAGTGTTGCTGTTGTCCTGATGTGGTCCACTGACAGTCATACCGACCGCCATCATCCTCTGTGACGTTATGTAGATGCAGAGAAGCGTTTCCTGTAACACTCAGTCTGTCTGATATAGTTTTTATTTCTCTGTGAGATTTTGGCAGTTCAACCAGTTTTGTTTCTGTTCTGTCCCTCCGATTATTGAAGATCCAGCGAGTTGGATCAGATTTATCTTCAGTGTCTGTCCTGTTTCCACAAGGCATCGTGATTTCATTTCCCACTCTGACAGTAAGGAAGGTCTCAGATTTTGCTGTTAAAATGGAAAATTAAATGTTCAAAAAGTAACAAGTAATGACTCATTTAAATGTATACTGCTAAAGTAAAAGATGGTTGTTTTTGTTAGAGGAAGAATCTCTGTAATTTGATACTAACCTTTAGACAGAAGTATCAGAATCAGAAGGAAAGAAATGTTAATGCATCTGAAGGCAGCCATTTTGCTTTTTTTCCTCCTTCTGTCAGTTATTTTCACAGATGTTTCCGTCTCTAATGCGGTTTCCTCTCAAACATTTACTCCTTTATAGTGGCCTAATTTCCTTTCTTGTATTTTTCGTCTTTTTTAATTTGGTCAAATAGTTGCAGAGGTTTATGCAATACCAATTATGTTGTCACTAGAAGAGAGAGCAAATAAAAATAACTTTTATGTTAAAGGCATTTTCGGTCAGTATTTTTGCTCTGACTCTAAACCCAGGAAGCATAACCTTGATCAGCAACAGAACCGAGGACAGAGACGATGTAAATAGTCTTTGTTATATTTAAAGGTAATTGTAAGAGTGAAGAGTAAACTCACCAGAATTATTCTCCTGATGTTCGCTGAAACGGTAATAATACCGAACACAACCAAGACGTTTCTCCTCTGACGTCTGTTGCTTCCTTATTTGAACTCTCAGGTAATTTTTTCCTGAGAACTGAAGAGGAAACGTTATTCTGAGAATGTGACATCAGCAGTAGAGGAGATATAACAGGAGCATTTGTGGTTCACACATTGATTGATGTCATTAAAGTTTCCATGACAACTCACCAGGATGATGTTCACTACCTTTTGTCTGAGTGGTCAGTTTAGGTCACAAAATGTACATCAAAACACATATTTGGGTTAAACTGGGTTTGTAGTTGGTTCTGTTGTTTGACATCTTTTCTCTCTCACATTATGACCAGTGATGACACTTCAAAACATGCATAGGAAGAAAAGAACATTAGGATAATGTTTATTAAATTAACGTCTCTGTTCCTTAGTAATTCAATAAATGAATAAAATTAATAAAAATTATTAATTATTCACAAAAATAATAAAATTGAAGTAAAATCATCCATTTTCTAAACGCTCCGGGCGAGAGGTGGGGTCACCTGGACAGGTGGCCAGTCTGTCACAGGGCAACACAGAGACATAAAGGACAAACAACCATTCACACACACACTAAGGAGAATTTAGAGAGACCAATTAACCCAACAGTCATGTTTTTGGACTGTGGGAGGAAGCCGGAGTACCCAGAGAGAACCCACGTATGCACAGGGAGAACATGCAGAAAGACCCCGGGTCGGGAATCGAACCCAAGGCAACAGTGCTACCAACTGCGCCACTGTGCAGCCCACTGAGCTAAAATCAGCAGACTGGAATTAAGAAATGCACTTTAATTCCAAAGGACCAACATTTTATAAGTTACATGATGTAAGCTGTTTACACATGCAAAATATGAATGCAGAAAATGTTGACAGCTGAAAGAAGTGGAAGTAATTCTCATCTTCCATTCGCACATCTTCTGAAACCAGTCAGGCCATTTCTCTCTTACATTTTCATCCATGCAACTGCTGCTCACTAGATATTTTATCTTTTTAAATCCTACTCTCTAAAACCAAAAGATGGCTGTAGATGAAAATCCAGATTAGCTCTTCAGTTTCTGAAATACTCAGACCAGATCATGTGGCCTCTGCAGCCATGCTGTGGAAAATCTCACTTCAGTTCTCTTTGTTCCTCTTTCTAATATGCAGTTTTAACTTCATCATGTTAACTTTGCTGATCCTTAAACATATTAAATTGCTTGTGATTGGTTGATAATAATGTTGCTGCTGATTCCAAACCCATCTCTCACATGCAAAGCATATACAACAACTTTAAACACATTTAACCGAATAAACCAATGACTGAATAATACTAACAAACTGTTGACTTTTATTACAAGAACTTAAAAAACAATCTTGTATTTATTACAGGTTCAGTTGTATCCTGCAGTTGGATTTTCTTAATTTTAGGTTTTAAAATAATCTCAGCTACTAAAAAAAATATTTCCAGCTGTAACAGTCGGTAAGTTTTATGTAATATCATTTTTTAAAATTTATATCATATATTCTCATTCCCTCATCAAAAATATACCCAGAGTGTTGCTTTGACTCATTCATTTATTTAATTATTTTTGACACATTCCCCATTTTCTTAACTTAATTTAGTTATTTTATTCTAGTAAAAAAAAAACCCCTTTATGCCTGGAAAGTACTTAACACTGTGGTTTAAAAATGCTCGGTTAGTATTGTGTTTTATTCCCCTCTTTGGAGCACTTCAGCAAGTTTACAAGACAAATAAAGGATATGTGGAAAAAAAGATTTCAACTTCTCTTTGTAAGCATTTAATAAACACAAAAGTAGTAAAGAACGATACAAAAATCAAAGAGTAGAAAAGCTGTGAATATTCAGCCAGAGCAACAATCCACAAAAAAATTATAACAACAATGTGTCACTCTTTTAGTCACATTTTTCTTCTGGTTCTGCTGCTTTCTGGAAGTTATTTCCTCCACCTTTATTTTCATAAACTCTGAGTCCAAACGTTATGGTTCCAGCACAGTTTCAGAAAATATTTCCTCCAGGAAAAGTTTCCAGAGGAGAAATTCATCACCAAGTGCAAAACAACATTACTGGAGTCTGTCTGACGCAGAAAGCACTATAATATTTTCGTACATCACTATACTTTCATCTTCTTTGTTGTCGAGTGTCTGTGGAAAACAAAGAACAGAGAATATTAAAACTGAGACCATCACTCAGTGAATTGCAGTATAAATGGGTCAAGTCACCAAGTCACTGAAATCTTCTGTTTTTTTTCTTTTATTTTTATTAATTTTTTTCCAAGTCTTTTATTTCAGCAACAAACTTTCATGTATCATTGTAACAAGATATCCAATGATTTTAATACAGCTTGTGAGTGGTCATAATGTTATGGCTAACTTCTGGTTATTCTGTTTTTAAATTATGCTGATGCAATAAAACATTTCATGATGTCACAGCTAAAGTTCAGAACACAGCTCTACTCAAACACCTCAAAGTGAACTGATACTCTATAAAAATTAAAATACAATAAACTATTTCAGTACATCTATCATTTCACTGTCCAGTATTTAAACTTACAGTGTCGTCATTCGTCTCTGATTTGTTTGCTGAAAGAATAAAGAGCAGACAGGACTTTAGTTTAAAGTATAAAAAACATTGATATTGTTTTTCTGTGAAATGTAAATGTTCTCACCTTTAGTTTTTGTTAATATGTTAACTGTAACAACAGATATTATGAGAACTGCCAAACCCACAGACACAACGATTCCTCTCAGCAAGTATGGAAAGTCTAAACATAAATATATCATTAGAGACACAGCTCAGGTGAATATCCATGAATCAGGCAAAGATGTTTATGTCTACCTTGTTGTTCTGGTGGATTTTTCTTAATTGCATCTGCAGCGATAAAAAAATGCTGGAATTAGAATATGTTCCAGTGGATTTGGCTTTTTAAAGATTAGTGATCAGCCAGAAAACTGCAGCTCTGCACCGCCAGTTCAGGATAACAGAGAGGAGAAGGAAGGCAGCAGACTTACCTGTTTTCTTGACAGGAGGTGGACATTTGTAGCGGAAATGTTCCGCTTTTTCAGTGTAAGTGTTGGTGACTTTACAGGTCAGAGACTCGTATGGCTTCTGCTGACGCCCAGATGTTGAAAGCGTCATGGTGGCTGAGCAGGAAGGTGGTGAAATTTCAATGTCTGACAATATTTCCTTTTCACCGTCATACAACCACTCCACCACATATCTGCAGTCTTCATACTGCAGCACAGAACAGTTCAAGACGACCTTGCCATTGACCTTCAGCTCCACCACTGGCAAAGGTTGAAATGTGAGGAAATAAATTGAGACATTAGCATCAAATGCTGTTCTAATCAGTTATTTTAAACTCAATAAGGTAAATTTGAACACTTACTGTCAATGACAGAGAGAAAAATATCTGCATCATCTTGTTTTCCTGAAACGTTCTTCCTGCAGGTGTAAAAACCGACGTCGTCCACTGTGACTGTCTTTATGACCAGAGAACGGTCTGCTGAGACACTCAGTCTGTCAGATCTTCTGGTCACATTTCTGCTCATCTCTCTCACCAGGATCTCAGTTTCAGGTGATCTGAAGCCACTGAAGAGCCACTCAGTGGATCCAGCGTCACGCTGAGGATCGGATCTGTTCCCACAATGCAAAGTTATTTCATCTCCAGCAGTGACTGTGAAGAAGGACGGCTCTCTCCTAGTGGCTGCTGTGAAAACATGACAAATAATGCGTGAAATAAGAAGTGCATTCAGCTAAAGTAAGAATCTTCATAATGTTATGATTGTTACCTGTAAACTGAAGCACCAGCATCAGGAATAAAGACATTTGTATCCATCTAACTGCAGCCATTCTGCTTCTCTGCTCTTCTCATGGTCACATCTGCAAATGATTCAGTCTACAATGCCTTCAAAATATTGCATTAATGTGGAAAAAACTGAAGTCTAGTATCACTTCCTCACTGACTTCACTCTGTTTTTTCCCCTCGGAAAGTCTTAGAGCACTTTGTTGATGGCAACAGGGTAAAACATGCATGTCTGGGTGATTCGTAGCAAATATGAACAGTAGAGAAAAGTGTCAACTGTTCCATAAGTGATTTTTATAATATGATAAACTGCTAGTACAAAAGCACACATCAGATTATTCACTGTTGTGAGACATGTTAGTTCCTTATTTCCCCCTTCTGCAGTTTTATCTGCAGAGGATGATATTTTAGAACTAGAATATGTCAGAGGAAAAGCTGTGATTTGCTTGTGGTGTCTAGCATCAAAAACACTTCTGTGTGTCTTAAAGTTTCCAATTAAACAAAATCTGCAAATGGTATTCACTCATCTGCTTTCAAACACACAAGAATCAAAAAGGCTTTCCATAAGTTTTTTTTATTTTATTTTTTATTTTTATCATTCTTCCAAAGCTGTATTTCCAGAGCTGTGAGGTCGGACACTGATGTTGGATGAGAAGACATACAGTATACTAGAATACAGTTTTTGCTCAAGTTCAAGGTGTTTTAAAGGGTTCAAGTTGTCCAGGCCAGTCAAGTTCTTCCAAACCAGTCTTGTTCATGTCTTCATGCAACAAGATCTTAGTTTCTGTTATCAGATTAAGTTGGGAGTGAATGGGTGATGCAGATGTTTAGTGGGTCATTCTTTTATACATTTTATTGTTCGAACTGAGATAGAGTGAAGGATGTTGTGTTTTTTTTTTGTACATCTGTCCCTGAACTTTGAGTTTTTATTTTTTGGTTAAGGTCCAATTTATAGTCTTATTCTCTCTCTCTGGCAGTAGGTAACATAAATTTACTATGCAAAATATGAATGGGTGAATGACTGAATGTATGGTAAAGGGCTTTGGAGTTCTCTAACGTGATAAAGCGTATAATGTAGGCCACTTACCTTTGTGTGCCACTCTGTCGGTCCTGTTTCTGTCGGTCTGTTTTAGCATAATATCCCCATGTCGACACATGAAGAACAAAATTATGTCCAGCAAAAGCTACGGACTCTTTGCATATGGCGTCACACTCTTCAGAAAGCAGACCACTCTGCTCCAAAACAACCTATGTGTGCATCAACTCCTGTAAAGCCTGCCAAAAACAGTCAGCTGGTAAATTAATATCACTTTTATTTAGTTTATTTCACTGTAAAAATGCTGATGAGGTGTCATTTTATCAAAAACCTTTTTATGAAAAGAGATACTGCGGCGATGGACAGCAGCAATTAGTCGTAAGGACAAACAGCCTTTGGTGCATTTTACAATGTAAGAAGAATTCATATACTTAATAAATAAGTTTAGTAAAATGCAATTAAATGTTGTATTATGGAGAAAGCATGCATCTAATCTTTAGTAACCATAGAAAAAAATGGCTCACCATGCTAGTAGAAAAAGGCCTAGCATCTAGACCTTTGACCTTTAAAGTCTGCTCTGTGTAAGGGGAAACATATTTATCACATAGCTGTATGAATCATGTGCTCTGAATTCAGGCAGATTTGAACACATCAGTTTCTAAGCTTTCTAGTTCCAACTTTTTGTAGATACCGCCATCTATGAACCCCAACTAATTGTGCTACTGACAGACTAATAATCTCAACTTGAACAAGTAGAAACTATGGCTAAATAGTCAAAAACACAAATATAGTTCTGGTCCAAGATCGTTCGTTAATCTCCCCATCCATGGGCCGTAGTGTCGTTGTTGTGTTCTGTGCTTTCTGGGATGTTAGTTTAGTACGTTAATCAGTTTTTATTTATTTATGTGCATAAGTCATTGGGGGTTAAATTGATGTGTGTGACTCATTTTTTTACATAGTTTATCTGCAGATCTAAACAGCTGACATGCTCTTTTATAAGTTTTCTTCACAGCTAAAAACGAACTGAAACACTGAATCTGCTTGATTTACTTCCTCATTAACCTTTAGTTCCTTATAACAGTTTGTTACAAATGAAATCTATCACACTTTGTCAAATCAAATGTTTTCTTACACCAAATCTGTGAGAAAAAGACAAGTTTTAAGATCTCTTAAACTGAAATGTATATAAATTAAATGCAACACAAACTTTTATGTCCTGAGTAACTTGTCAGAGGAAACATAAAATAGTGAGTCACGTCTTTTGCGAGAGTCAACTGCAGTCAGGAAGCTACGGACTAGACAAGTCTTAAGTTGGACACAAATACTGAAAGCAGCAACATGAAACTTTCTTTAATGTTGATTAAATTTAATCTTACCTGCAAACTGAAGCCTCAGAATTAAAGACAACCGTATTCATCCTGTTTCAGCCATTTTGCTCATCTGCCTTGGCTCTGTTCATGTTCGCAAACAAATATGAATATGAACAAATAAAATGGCTTCTTATTGAAAATAAATACCTATGAACTTCAGGAGGGGTGATTTCCTCACAACATCTTCACCGTTTCTCACTTGTGATGTTTGTTGTTTAAGTCTCTACATGTTTTTAGAAACCTATCAAAAAGACTGTAAAACACTGATGTATTTCAAAAGCATTTTTTTAAAACTTGCAAGAATAAAACAATTGCTTTAAGAGATGATACGTTTGGAAACAAGATGGGACTAATTCTGTTGAAATGTGTTAGTTTCTGTTACCAGCTGTTGCACATGAACACACTAGCAGCATGAAAAGTCTCACTGATCTCATTTTTCAAATTTAGACCAAGCAATGTTCATAGCAACAGCAGATAATCATAATCTATTTGAACTTATGAAAGCAAACAGTGAAAAATCAGCAGCTAGAGCGATGTTTCTCAAGCCGGATGCTCAGGGCCGGCTGACCTACATGTTCCCTGCTGCAGTTCACCTCCCTTACAAAATGAGTGAAAGGTTAAAGGGGAAGAATGATGTGTTTTCCAGTCACAAAGGGTCATTTTAAAGCACAATAAAGTAACTATGTTGTCTTCAGTCGTTATAAAAATGCTATATATACATATATATATATATATGTATATATATATATATATATATGAAATATGATTGAAAAGAAATGTGACTTTGTAATTTAATGCCTTGAAATTGAGCCTCTGTCTCTTTAAAAACTCCTGCTCTTTCTGAAACTCCGCCTTCAGGAAGTCGTTGCAAAATGGCTCCTCTATTAATCTTTCAACATTTTTTACATGCCTGCACTGAGAAGTAGCTTATATGATAAGCTCATCAGATGGACAGTTCCACCAAGCGTTTGCTAACTGCTGCTGCTAGTCTGAAGGAGCAGAGTAGGAAAGTCAAGGGGAGAGCTGAGAGGTGGAAACTCAGAAGCTTTGATGCTGCTAATCTAAGGAGGAGCTTTAACATGAAGTAAAGCTCAAAAAGTTGTTTTTACGTAACATTGATCCTGTGACAAACTTCTGCTGCATTTCAAACTTGAACACTGAACCCGTTTTACTTTTTTCCTCTCTTCTCATTTTCTGGACCTTCAGGTTTGCTTGTTTTTAGTGAGTAAATAAAATACACATTGATCTTTAAAGGTAATGATACCAAAAGCAAGTTGGGGGTTTAACTGTGGAAAGCAGGTTAGTTTCTGTTTACAATGCAACGTTAAGAAGCCTGGGAGGAGAAATGTTTCTTCTGCCATTTACATTCTGTTTATTTCACACAGAGACAATACACAACATTTCATTAACCTTTTAAAACATGAACGGTGCCAGTGTAACATAGTTAATGTTGTATAGAATTCCACTTGTCATTACTTCCAAGTTTGGGTTCATGTGTAATGGGTGAAACAGCACCCCCTCCTGGTGGTTGGCAGTGTTAAATATACTGAACACAGACATCTCGTTGCCAGTTCATGAGAGATGAGCGTGAGGTAGGTCCACTGAGTTTAACACTCTGGTCAAATGTTATGTTAGCTTGATGCTAACATGAAATGCTATTCCTCGTAAGGAGCTGTACCCGCTGTGATGAACCTGATTCCTGATCAGTCGTTATTCTGTTCCATACAGATAAAAATCATTTCATCTCATCCTGTCTCCTGGCCCTTATTCACACAACGCAGAACTGAGTTGAACTGAGCTAGAACCCGATCATTATCGAGGTTACACCAGACTAGCAAGAAATTCTAATTTCCACCTGCAGTCTTTGGACTATAGTGTAATGAAGTGCAGGTGTAGTGGTGAGGCAAACGCGGTAGACCCAGGTAGAAGTTAGAGATGATGGTTTAATGATGAAAGTAATCCACAATATAGTCCAACAACCAGGCAGCACGGCTGAGCGGAAAGCCAGGGCTGAACGCCGGTAGCAACTGGAGGAAACGAATGGAAGAACAGCTGACGAGACAAATGACACTAGACAGAACTGACACTACATACAACTAGGACCCGACGAGGAACAAAGAACACAGGTGGGGTTAAATACACAAAGGGTAATCATGGAAACGAGACACACCTGGGAACAATCAAGGGGAAGACAGGACAATACGGAGACTCAGAGACACAGAAACTCAAAATAAATACACAGAAAACTCAAATCCTGACATATAGAGTGCCATTTCAGCCAAAATTACATAGATTATTAATAAGTAAGTTATTGGCTTCTTTATTTATTTATTTCTGCCCATCCTTTTTCATTTTCCTTATTTGTTTCTGCTTCACTATGATAATGAGGGGCGGTGCCTTCAGGCTACAACTTCTCCCATTTGGTTGGTTAGCATCACACTGTACTTAGCTTCAAGAAAGATGGCGACCTACCACCAGTTTATCAGGTAGATGGAGCTTGGCAACTTTATTAGACATTACAACTAAATCAATGGAATGAAAAACACTTTAATTCTACTGAATACATGATTTGCTAGCATAAAAAATACATATATTACAATGAACTTTCTAAATGCATTAAATGTTTGAAGGATTGTGATCCAAGCACTGCAGAGAGGCAGGATGGGAGCAGATTAGGCATCAAACAAGCAGAAACGATCCAGAACAAAACATTCAAATCCACAACAAATGAAAGGAAAATGTTGCTTTTTCTTCTGTTATGGACAGCAGCCAATCAGATCACAGCAGAATGAGGCTGCAGAGTGCTGTAGATCACAGGGTCAGGGACCTGGAATAACACAATAATAAAAAACAACATAAAAAAATATTACTATAACACATTAGCCATAAATAGAGGTGTTAATATTTTAACATTGCTTTTCTGTGCATAGAGAAAGCAGATGGTAAATCCATGTTTATCAGCTCATGGATGATGAATATCACATTTATTATAAAAATTGCACATGAAGCCAATCCATGAATCTTTTGCAATATTAAAACCTAAAGCTTAAGATCCAGTTAGAGAAAAGGTTTCAACATGGAAGACCCTAATATTTGTACATTACATCACAGCGTTTACCAAATGAATAAATTTATGTTGCATTTGAATCGCAGCACTCACGTTGCTTTTTGTCCTGGTTTCCATGCCGAGATTCATGGATGTATAAGAAGCATAAGGCTCAACCTGCTGAAGGAAAACAAAGCAAAGAGAAACAGTGATGTGATTTAAGCAAACTGTTTGCAAAAGAATGTTGTTTTGTCATTGAAGGTTCTTCCTGTTGTTAAGAAGAGTTATTATTGTTATTATTCAGTTTGTTTCTGACGCGTCTGCCTGGAACAGACCTAACCCACAAAACCATCTGATGTCATTCTGCCCTGTGTGGGTTTTTGATAAGACTGAGTCATCATGGCAGAGTCTGACATCAATTCCTCAGCTGAGTTTCATATCTGCGTGGCAAAAGTCCAAAGATGTCCATAAACCAGCAGTGGCTGAATGAGGTTTCAAAATGTCTAAATATGTCATATTTCTGTGGTGAAACTCACAGGTTGGTCTTCCTTCTGGTTTTTACTTCCTAAAAGAGAAAAGAGTTGGACTCAGCTATCATGCATCATAGTTTACTATCTACTGTTACTTTGTTATTTTTTATGCACATCAGAAAAACAACAGTTAAAATATTAAGCAGCAGTTTGCATACATGGTAGTTGTTTTTAAATAAATCAGTAATTGTTCTCACCTTTAGTTTTTATCCATCCAATGGTTACCATCACAGTTATTAAGAGTCCTGCTAACAACATGGACACAATGACAGCCCACCAAATCCACCCTGGTGGAAAGACGACACGTTATATAGAATAACACCACTGGAAGAAAAACACCAACACATAGCATCTGTTTGAAATGAAAGGAATAGGCTGGCTTTGTTAAAGAGACATTCTGTGAGAACAACAATAGGTCAGTAGGTCAGATGGACTCCGTCTTATATATCATTACAGCGGCTTAACAACTTTAACACAGATATATTTAGGCCAAGAAAACAATATAAAAACTTCAGATAGTGTCTTGTGCTGTAGACCTTCCTCTAATCTGTGGATATTTTTACTTTTCTACAAGTTCACTACTTTCTACCACAGCTAATGGAATCATTACTGCTAATATCTTCACTGCATTTCATTTATCAAAGAAGAACCCAGACTATACCTGTAGGTATTTAAACGTAATAAAATGCATCCCTACCTTGTGATTTTGTTTGATTATTTTCGGTAAATAAAGTTGCTGTTGGGGTTTCTGATGTTCGCCACCTGCTGCTGGTTGAAGATGCTGATTCAGTTCTGTCTGATTTGGTTAATATTGAGTTAGTTGTTGCTGATGTAGTTGCTGTAGCTGCTGTTGGCTGTTCTGTAAATTAGGATTATGTTGTGTTAATTAAGCTTAAGTTGCATCATTATATGAAAACAATCAGCTGATTAGAGTAGATACATATAAAAAACTGAAATATTTCAAGTTTGAGAGAATGATGAATAATGTTTCATGTTCTCACCTCTTTTCTTCCCTGATGACTGATGGTTGAAGGTGAACAGCTGGTATTGTTTGGCTTCATATCCATCATGTACTTTGCACTTTAATAATTCATAAAACATTGAGTTCTGATGCAGATGAAATGCTGGGATTGTGACAGCTGCAGAGCAGGAGGATGTTACATTCACATCTGGTGATATTTTCTCTTTCCCCTCATACAGCCACCACACTTTGTGTCTGCAGTATATGTATTGAGACACAGAGCAGGTAAAGGTGACTTTTCCATTGTTTCTTTGTTCAGTCACTGGTGAAGATGGAGATATTTAGAAAAGACAACAAAAGAAATTCAGCTTCATTGTTGTATCACTAAGAGGAAGTGTGACTAAATACGAATGTGATGTAAATACTCACTGGTAACAACAGACAGATCAACCTTCCTGAGGTGATTTGATCTGCAGTAGTAGTGACCAACATCCTCCATTGTGACGTTCTCTATGACCAGAGAACAGTCTGCTGTGACACTCAGTCTGCCTGACTTAGCGTTAGCCTTTTCTGTGAAATTTCCTTGTTCAAACAATGATACACTTCTGTTTCCTGGCTGACCTGACGTCCATGTGATTCTGTCACAGTTGTGTTTCTTCTCTGTCACATTTCCACAGGGTAAAGTGACTCCATCACCAGTTTTAACAGTGAAAAAAGCTCGCTGTTGTCCAGCTGTTGCTGCAGGGAAAAATGGAACAAATAACTGCTGACATGTAGATTGAGAGGTAGAAACAACATAATATTTTTGGTCACAAATAAAACCCAATAAGTAATAAATACTTTCAAGTAACATATTTTACTGCACATCTGAGGATGGATATTTGTTAGATGTTTCCTTACCTGTGAGCTGAAGCATCAGAATTGTAAATAAAGTCTTAGAGATCCACTTAGAGGAAAGCATCGTGCTTCAGTGTCTTTACATCCACGACTGACTGAGTCTGTGAAGCAGCTTCCTTTTAAGCATGAAATCATTGCGTGTGTGTGTGTGTATGGAGGTGTGACTTCCTCAGCAGCAGGCTGTTGTTTGTCACGTATTTAACTCCATTACACACTTCACAGGGCAGCAAGTGGCAGGGGCGGGTGAACAATCATTACAAATATAGTAACCATAATAGAAACTTATTTTTCTCAATTCCACAATGCATGTTAATACCAATAACAAGATATGATGTTTAACTTAACTGCAAAGTAAAATGAAATCCTCGACACTCTCTGCGTTCTGTCACCTCTGGAGGAATCTGACTGTAACTCCGCCTTCTAAGTTATTGTTAGCTTTGATACTAATGTTACATTATTGCAGCATCATCCTGATTTGTAAGTTGCTCTGGAGAAAAGTGTCTGCCAAATAAATGAACAAGAGCATAAACAAACCAGAAATTCGTGAATCAAACATGACAACACCTGATATATGTGCATAAATGTTAGGTCAGGCTCTCATCCTTATAATTCAGGTGTGTTGGAATATTTTTTTTATTGAAGTTTAAAATGGTCCCATTCACAAATCATCCATCCATCTATCCATCCCTCCATTTTCTTCCACTTTATCCAAGGTCGGGTCGCGGGGGTAGCAGCTTCAGAAGGGAGGCCCAGACTTCCCTCTCCCCAGCCACTTCTTCTAGCTCTTCCGGGGGAATCCCGAGGCGTTCCCAGGCCAGCCGAGAGACATAGTCCCTCCAGCGTGTCCTGGGTCTTCCCCGGGACCTCCCTCCCGGTGGGACGTGCCTGGAACACCTCACCAGGGAGGCGTCCAGGAGGCATCCTGACCAGATGCCCGAGCCACCTCAACTGGCTCCTCTCGATGTGAAGGAGCAGCGGCTCTACTCTGAGTCCCTCCCGGATGACTGAGCTTCTCACCCTATCTCTAAGGGAGAGCCTAGCCACCCTACGGAGAAAACCCATTTCGGCCGCTTGTAGCCGCGATCTCGTTCTTTCGGTCATGATCCAAAGCTCATGACCATAGATGAGGGTGGGAACGTAGATCGACCGGTAAATCGAGAGCTTTGCTTTTTGGCTCAGCTCTCTCTTCAACCCCACCGGCCTGTACAGCACCCTCTTGACGGCAGACGCTGTGCCAATCCGCTCCCTTCTTCCCTCATTCAGGAACAAGATCCTGAGATACTTGAACTCCTCCACTTGGGGCAGGACACCCCCCCCTGACCCGGAGAAGGCATTCTACCCTTTTCTGGCTCAAGACCATGGTCTCGGATTTGGAGGCACTGATCCCCATCCCGGCCGCTTCACACTCGGCTGCGAACCGCTCCAGCGAGAGCTGGAGATCACGATCTGATGAAGCCAGTAGGACCACATCGTCCGCAAAAAGCAGAGATGCTATCCTAGGGCCACCAAATCGGATCCCCTCAACACCTTGGCTGCACCTAGAAATTCTGCCCATGAAAGTAATGAACAGAATAGGTGACAAAGGGCAGCCCTGGCGGAGTCCAACTCTCACCGGAAATGAGCCCGACTTACTGCCAGCAATGCGGACCAGACT
The DNA here is from genome assembly GCF_002775205.1 of Xiphophorus maculatus. Taxonomy (NCBI): domain Eukaryota; kingdom Metazoa; phylum Chordata; class Actinopteri; order Cyprinodontiformes; family Poeciliidae; genus Xiphophorus; species Xiphophorus maculatus. The sequence continues at coordinate 3,033,475 of NC_036457.1, forward strand.
CTGACACCGGTCATACAGGGACCTGACAGCCCATATCAAAGGGCCCGGTACCCCATACTTCCGGAGAACCCCACACAGGGCTCCCCGAGGGACACGGTCGAACGCCTTCTCCAAGTCCACAAAACACATGTAGACCGGTTGGGCGAGCTCCCAGAACCCTCCAGGACCCTGCCGAGGGTGTAGAGCTGGTCCAGTGTTCCACGACCAGGACGAAAACCACACTGCTCTTCCTGAATACAAGGTTCGACTATCTGATGGACCCTCCTCTCCAGACCCCTGAATAGACCTTGCCAGGGAGGCTTAAGAGTGTTACCCCTGTAATTGGAGCACACCCTCCGGTCCCCCTTTTTGAACAGGGGGACCACCACCCCAGTCTGCCAATCCAGGGAAACTGCCCCCGATGTCCATGCAATATTGCAGAGTCGCATCAGCCAACACAACCCTACAACATCCAGAGCCTTAAGGAACTCCGGGCAGATCTCATCCACCCCCGGAGCCTTGCCACCGAGGAGCTTTTTAACCACCTCAGCGACCTCGTCCCCAGAGATTGGAGAGCCCAACCCAGAGTCCCCAGGCTCAGCTTCCTCAATGGAAGACATGTTGGTGGGACTGATGAGGTCTTTGACGTAGTCTGCCCACCGGCCCACAACTTCCCAAGTTGAGGTCAGCAGCACACCATCCCCACTATAAATAGTGTTGGTGCTGTACTGCTTCCCCCTCCTGAGACGCTGGATGGTGGACCAGAATTGCCTCAAAGCTGTATGGAAGTCTTTCTCTATGGCCTCTCCAAACTCCTCCCACGCCCGAGTTTTTGCCTCAGCAACCACCCGACCCGCATGCCGCTTCACCCGCCGGTACCCATCAGCTGCTTCCGGAGTCCCACAGGCCAAAAAGGCCCGATAGAACTCCGTCTTCAGCCTGACAGCATCCCTCACCAAAGGTGTCCACCAACAGGTTCGAGGGTTGCCGCCATGACAGGCACCGTCAACCTTGCGGCCACAGCTCCAATAGGCCGCCTCGACAATAGAGGGATGGAACATGGTCCACTCAGACTCAATGTCTCCTACCTCCCCCGGAACATGTTCAAAGTTCTGCCGGAGATGGGAGTTAAAGCTCCGTCTCTTAGGGGATTCTGCCAGACGTTCCCAGCAGACCCTCACAACACGTTTGGGCCTGCCAGGTCTGACCGGCTTCCTCCCCCACCACCGGAGCCAACTCACCACCAGGTAGTGGTCAGTGGACAGCTCCGCACCTCTCTTCACCCAAGTGTCCAAGACATACAGCTGCAAATCTGATGAAACGATGACAAAGTCGATCCTGGTGTCCTGGTGCCAAGTGCACATATGGACACCCTTATGCTTGAACATGGCGTTTGTTATGGACAATCCATGATGAGCACAGAAGTCCAACAACAGAACACCGCTCGAGTTCAGATCGGGGGGCCGTTCCTCCCAACCACGCCCCTCCAGGTCTCACTGTCATTGCCCACTTGAGCGTTGAAGTCCCCCAGCAGAACAAGGGAGTCCCAAGGGAGGGGGTACTCTCCAGTACCCCCTCTAAGGACTCCAAAAAGGTTTGTAATCTGAACTGTCATTCAGCCCTTAAGCACAAACGAAAGTCAGGACCCGTCCCCCCACCTGTAGGCGGAGGGAGGCTACCCTCTCGTTCACCGGGGTAAACCCCAACGTACAGGCGCCGAGATGAGGAGCAATAAGTATACCCACTCCTGCCCGACGCCTCTCACCGTGGGCAACTCCAGAGTGGAAGTATGTCCAGCCCCTCTCAAGGAGGCTGGTTCCAGAACCAGAGCCATGCGTCGAGGTGAGACCGACTATTTCTAGTAATAGAAATAATGCAACATGCCTCTCTGAACTGTCTGGTTGGGTCCTTCTGTCATTAAATTGGGTGGTGAAGTGGTGAGGCAAACGCTGAGGACCCAGGTAGAAGTGAGATGAAATGATGTTTTAATGAAGAAAATCCAAAACTCCAGGCAGCACGGCTGAGCGGAAGCCAGGGCTCAACGCCAGTAGCAACTGGTTGTACGAATGGACTGCAGAATACACACAACTGAACTGAACAGAAACAAACGACAAGGACCCGACAGAGACACAGGTGACATTAAATACACAGGAGGTAATCAGGGAATGAGACACACCTGGGAACAATCAAGGGGAAGACAGGACAACACGGAGACTCAAAAACACAGAAACTCAAAATAAACACAGAGAAAAAAACACAGATCCTGACAAAACATCTTTATTCAAAATTTTAAAACAATATTTTTTTCCCATAGGTGACTGATTATTGACATACTTGAGTTATTATAGCCTTTAATACTTGTGGTTATTCATAACTCTTTTATCTAAAAGTATATGAACAACTCATAATGTTCTAAGAAAACAATTTCTTCTTGTTTGACACAAATAAATGTTTTACAGCTTCCTTGTGTTTCAAACTAAAACAGTTTGTGATACATAAAGTCATATTTCATATTTGCTAATGAATTTATTGCTTTATATTGGCTCTTCAATCGATCTGTGGAATCTGACGGAAGCAGAAGACTCTGGGATGTTTTCATATACCACAGTCTCTCCATGCTGATCACGGTTTACCTGCACGACAAAACAGATCAGTATTTATTTTCCTTACATAACGGGCAGCATATGGTATATTTTCCAATTTCCATTTGTATATTCAGTATAAACTTACTGTGTTTCTTTTCGTCGCATGTTTTGTTATCTGAAAAGAGAAACCAGACGACCTTAGCTGATTTCAGCTTCAACAGTTAAAATTTAGCTTAATAATTACTTTTAGGAGCTTTCTTACATTGAATTTTCTCCCATATGGTTACTATGGCAACACACATTATGAGTACTGTAACACCCACAGACACAATGATGCATCTCAAGAAGGACAAATCACCTGGAAATGATGAAAAAAAATTACTTTAATTAGGCTTAATCTGAGAGAATCTGAAGCCAACCACTTGTAACGTTAATATTCAAATATTCAAATATTAAATTATAAAATGAAAATATCTATTGCCTTGTTGTTCTGTTGGATTATGCATTGCTATTGCCTTTGTTGTTGCTTCGTCCCCTAAAAAGTGAATGAAATGCAAGAAACGATGATTTAATTACAGGATATCAGCACCACTAGTGGTCACTCTGATATTCAGACATTTATATTTTAAAGATGAAGAAAACTTAATACCTGGTATTGTCTCCCTGTTTCTTGTTGTGGATATAGGTTGAGTTGTTGTTACTGATGACTTTGGAGTTTCTCCTTTAATATAAATTTAAAGAATTGCAGCAAATCTTTTACCAACAAATAACTGAGCTACATTACCAAAAGCTACATTTAGAATAGCAGGTGTGATGTTACAATTTCAAATCCTTAAGATGTAAATGTGGAATTTGTTCTCACCTCTTTCCTCACTTGATGATTGATGACTGAAGGTGAACAGCTGATATTGTTTGGCTTCATATCCATCATATACTTTGCACTTTAATAATTCATAAAACATTGAGTTCTGATGCAGATTAAATGCTGGGATTGTGACAGCTGCAGAGCAGGAGGATGATACATTCACATCTGGTGATATTTTCTCTTTCCCCTCATACAGCCACCACACTGTGTGTCTGCAGTATATGTATTGAGACACAGAGCAGGTAAAGGTGACTTTTCCATTGTTTCTTTGTTCAGTCACTGGTGAAGATGGAGATATTTAGAAAAGACAACAAAAGAAATTCAGCTTCATTGTTGTATCACTAAGAGGAAGTGTGACTAAATACAAATATGATGTAAATACTCACTGGTAACAACAGACAGATCAACCTTCCAGAGGTGATTTTGTCTGCAGTAGTATTGACCAACATCCTCCACTGTGACGTTCTTTATGACCAGAGAACAGTCTGCTGTGACACTCAGTCTGCCTGACTTAGCATTAGCCTTTTCTGTGAAGTTTCCTCGTTCAAACAATGATACATTTCTGTTTCCTGGCTGACTGAACGTCCATGTGATTCTGTCACAGTTGTGTTTCTTCTCTGTCACATTTCCACAGGGTAAAGTGACTCCAACACCAGCTTTAACAGTGAAGAAAGTTCGCTGTTGTCCAGCTGTTGCTGCAGGGAAAAAGTGGGAGACAATGTAGCAAATAACACATCTCAAGGTTGATCGAGATGTAGTTTCAGCAATTAGAAATGAGATATTTCCTTACCTGTGATCTGAAGTATCATAAATAAAGACATTGAAATCCATAGAAAGGAAGACATAGTGCTTCTGTCTCTGCACACACCCAACTGACTGAGTCTGTAAAGCAACCTCTTTTAAACAGGAAAACATTGCATAGTCTGTGTGACTATAAAGGTGTGAATTCCTCATAGGGACTGTGTTTGAAAAAACTACTTGGTGCCCAACTGCTGCAGCAGCAAGAGCAAGAATAAGTGGAAAAATCTACTGAGCGTCAAGCAACTCACAGACAGAGTGAGGTTAAGCTAAAGATAAAATAACACTATAATTAATACACCAGTACACCATTACATCACTACAACAATTATTTACGCAAAACTGAAGTGTTGTTAAATAAATATTAGCTAGATGTTTTCTTATCTATGAGATGAAGTGTAAGAAGTGGAAATTAAAATGTTAGTTGAACAAAAGCTGATATTTCTGTATTTCTCTGTAAAATGGTTCTAATTTTAACATGAAAACCTTGCGCAGGCCGTGTGGGCGTTAGAGGTTTCACTTCCTCATAGCAACTAAAAACATCACGCCTCCTCTCATTAACTTATAGTTATAGTTCATTTTACAAATTAAGACATTGTTTTTCACATATTTTGATGTCAGGTTTTGGCGGGATGAGCAGCAGATCAAAGGTAATTTGATTCTCAAACTGAGACAAACTTCTTGGAAGCAAAGTGATCAGATAAATGCACAACATCCTCACAATCCCTCTATCAAACAGATGCATGTTTTTAAAGGGACTTTATGTGGAGGTTTTATATTTAACAATGTGAAAAAACTGTTTATGCTCCGTTAGGTGCAACCGAATTTTACACCTAAAATGGTTTCTTTCTCAGTACGTATGATCTCTCCATACAAAGTTAAAAAGGATGTGGACTGGGTGTATAAATACTTATAGATCTCACCTAATATGATGTCACTACCAGCATAACGGCAGTACTATGTCACTCTGCTGCCACAGCATCATTTCCTGTTTTCATATCACATCTTTCAGCAACCATCCTACAGGTTTAAAGTGTTTAGTTGTTTGATGCACCAGTTGACTAATCAGCGATGGCTGAACTGTGGGACGTCTTAATGTCCAAACATGCACATTTCAGAGAACAAGATTAAAGTCTGACCGTAAAAGGATTCTGTAGAAGACGATTATTGCTGGTCATCAGGAAATGAGCAAACCTGGTTTATTTAGACCACAAATGGCATAGCATGTTAGTCTCATTTTTTATATTTAGTCTCAATGATTAACCTGAGGTTAGGGTTTGCAACACTTTTTGTGGTCCTCATTTTGTTCGTCCCTCTTTACTGTTAACATTTATTCTTTACAAACAAGAGTTTTACCCCAGTGTTCAACCCTTCTCTCTTTTTTTTCCTCACTCGTTCCAATTAACAATCCTTTTTCCTGTCATGAGGTGTGGTGGATGGTGGTGAGGCAGATGCTGAGGACTCAGGTACGAGTAAGAAAATGATGATTTTAATGAAGAAATCAGGAATACAAAGTCCAAAATCCCAGACAGCACGGCTGAGCGGAACCCAGGGCTCAACGCCGGTAGCAACTGGTGAAACGAAGGACAACAGTACAACAGCTCACACATACGACAAGGACCCGACAAAGACACAGAGACACAGGTGACATTAAATACACAGGAGGTAATCAGGGAACGAGACACACCTGGGAACAATCAAGGGGAAGTTAGGACAACACGGAGACTCGGAAGATACAGAAACTCAAAATAGACACATAGAAAAACACAGATCACGACAGTACCCCCCCCCCCCACCCCCCTCAAGGGCGGTTCCAAGACGCCCCCCCAAAAAACATCAGTCCAAAATCAAAAACACAAGGGTGGGCGGAGGGACGCTGGACGGGGGGCCAGAGTCCTACAACAAAAAGGGTGGGCGGAGACACAGGAGACAGAACCCACGGTGGACGTCCACGGAGCAGCTCCGACCAAGGACAACAGCGGACCCCTCGGTGGAGGTCTGGTGGGCGACGACGGAGGAGGAGCCGGGCCACAGGTGGGGGGTCCGGTGGGCGATGTCGGCGCAGAGGTGACGGGGGAGCTCTGGGGCCACTGAGAGGCGAGGAGGAAGCACTAGGGGGCGAAGAAGAGGAGGTACAAAGGGGTGGAGACTCAGAAGCACGAGGGGACTCGGGTGGAGCACTGGGAGGCAGAGACTTGGGTGGAGCATTAGGGGGCAACAAGGGGGCAACAAAGGAGCACTGGGACCACTAGGCAGCGCCGAGGGAGCACTGGGACCACTAGGCAGCGCCGAGGGAGCACTGGGACCACTAGGGGGCGACGAGGGAGCACTGGGAGACATAAAGGGAGCACTAGGCGACTTGGAAGGGGCACTAGGAGACTCGGAGGGAGTACTAGGAGACTCATGGTGGTGAGGCAGATGCTGAGGACCCAGGTAGGAGTGAGAAAATGATTTTAATGAAGAAACCAGGAATACAAAGTCCAAAATCCCAGGCAGCATGGCTGAGCAGAAGCCAGGGCTCAATGCTGGTAGCAACTGGTGAAACGAAGGACGACGGTACAATAGCTCACACATATCACAAGAGAGACACAGGTGACATTAAATACACTGGAAGTAATCAAGGAACGAGACACGCCTGGGAACAATCAAGGGGAAGACAGGACAACACGGAGACTCGGAAAACACAGAAACTCACAATAGACACAGAAAAACACAGATCACGACATCCCCACATCCTGACTGACGACTCAGTTGCCCTTCCACTCATCGCCTCTTTTCATACTTGCCCTTCTTTATGGTTTCTTCTTTATAGCTCATGTGGATTAAACTTTAACCATGTTAAATTTGCTTATTCAACTTGATGGTCCCAGATTCAAATCCCGGACAAGCCCCCAAGTTTTATGACTGGCTCACAACACAAACAGGAGACAATGCTGCAAGATACATAAAAGGAAGATTTGTTAAGGATAAAGCATAAGGTTAACAAAAACTATATGATTCCAACTTTTCTCACTGCATAGGTACTATCTTTTTTGTATAAAAGACTCATGTTTTGTTTTGGAAACAAAACTTTCAAAAACTAATTTTAGTGCTGAAAAGATGTTGAAGATTACGATATAGGATTATGGCACAAATAAAACGCTCACCAATGTTTTTGTACTTTGCTGTAGCATCATCTTCATCAGTGGGCCTCATGCTGAAAACAAACAACACATTTGAATATGAGACTCATGTTCATCCTACAGAATTGTATTATTATCTTCCATGTTATTAAAAACTAACACATCCTCATAAGAATAGAGAATGTTTTCACCTTCAGCCTTCCTCTGCAGCAGGATTACAACACACAATGATGTCATCTTCAGAGTTGCCAAACCCAACAGGACAATGATGTACCTTAATGGCTTTAAAAAATCTGGAAAGTAATGAATATCTGATAAGCTAGTACATTTAAACATGACTCAGTATGAAGATGTTTCAGTCAAAACTGGTGGAATATTCACATTTTTAAATTTTTAAAATGAACAAATATTTTGAGTTTGAAGTGATTTTAACAGTTCTCACCTGTTTCTACACCTGGACGATGTGAGTTGCAGGTGAACAGCTGGTCGTTTTTATTGTAACCATCTTTAACTTTGCACTTTAATTGCTCACAAAACTTTGAGTTGTGTTGAAGTTGAGATGTTGGGAAAGTCACAGTGGCAGAACAGGACCTGGAAACATTCCTGTGTGAAGATATTTTCTCTTTGCCTTCATAGAGCCACACCACTGTGTGTCTGCAGTAGACATATTTTGTCACAGAGCAGGTCAGGTTGACCTCATCATCGCTCTTCTGTTCAGTCACTGGTGAAAATAGAAATATTGTTTTAAAAAGAGAAGAATAAAAATAGCTAAAGCCATTTCTTATTGTTTAAACAGAAATAGGTTGTAGATACTCACTGGTGAGAACAGACAGATCAACCTTGATGAGATTTTGTCCTGCTGGGTTCTGACTGCAGAAGTATTGACCAAAATCTTTCACAGTGACGTTCTTTATGACCAGAGAGCAGTTTGCTGTAACATTCAGTCTATGTAACGTAGCCGCAGCTTCTGGTGTAAAATGTCCTTGTTGGAACCATATTTTTCTGGTTCTTAGCTGACTGACCTTCCATGTGGTTCTGTCGCAGTTATTCTGTGCTTGGATCTCATTTACACAGGGCAAAGTGACTTCATCACCAACTTTAACAGTGAAGAACGCACGACGTTGCCCAGCAGCTGCTACAAACACCGCAGAGGAAGAGCAAACAAAGTTATTTTAACTGCAAGCAGAAACTAACGGCACCAAGTTACACACAAAGCATGACTGTCTTAGCTAAAGGAACATATGAAATACTTACCATAGCTGTTTTATTGCAGAGTCAAAATGTTCTGATGGATTTATTCTTACCTGTAAACTGAAGCATCAGTATCTGGAATAAAGACAGCTTCATACATCTGATAGTAATCATTGTGCTTCTGCCAGCTTGTCACATTCACAAATGACTCAAACTCTAATTTAGCTTTAACAAAAACCCTCAGAGCTTCTGCTGATGTCATTTCCTTAAATTGCTTAATTTTGCGTTGGAGTCCAGATTCCCAAGTGTAGCAGAGTTTTTAAATGTCAGAGAGCCGTTTAAAGCCCCGCCTCGTCTCTGGTTTTATCTGGTATTTTTATTCTTCCTGAACTGTATTTCTGGTTGTTTATAATCCATGTAAACTATTTCATTTATTCATCTCTGTGCAAGAAATTTAGTCCAGCTCTGGATGAAAAACAGCTTGAGGTCTTAGTTGTTAAAGAATATGATTCAAATAAGTTAATAAATAAAGAGAAGTTTAAAATGGTGACATGATTCTCATCGTTTTTATTTACAGTTACTGTTAACCTGCTGTTTTGTCTTAAATGCCATTTAAATTAGATGCAGTTTCTAACCAAACCAGGTGGTGGCGCTTCACCTCCTACTTACCAAGACTCATTTTGACCACAAAAAGCTGATAGATGTGGATTAAACTCAAGGCAACTGGAAACAGCGTCTCCACAATTTAAACTTTACCTGTAGATTGTATTTAATTGTAAATTACCTACATGAGCTTTTAAATACAGTTCTGATTTTCTACTAATGTGTGGCAAGCTTTTAACTGGATTGAGTAAATGCAGTCACTGAAAAGTACTGTATGAAATGATTTAACAGTCATCTTGATTAGATTTATAAAATCTGAATTAGTTCAAGAAAAATACAAAAATAGATAAAAAACTGCAGTGCAGACAGATGTGAGGTCTGACTATGTGGTTCAATCTACTGCTAAGCTCAGAGACATTTTGATGTATATTATTAAAGATGAAAAATCTCTGGCATTAACTAAAATTTCATTCTGAGAAAATCAACATTCACAACCTTGTATCACTTTAACGTTCAGGTTTGTTTGCAGGTTTGGTTTTATTTGTTATTTTTCCTCAGTTTGCTTTATGTTGAATGTCTGCAAAATATCCTATGTTAAATCCAAGAAGCAAAAGTTATTTTTATCATCAATGTGGCTTTGTAATGTCTACATTAAATATTTGTGAGTAGATTCCTTACATGTAAACTGAAGTATCATAATCTGCAATGAAATCAGTTTAATCCATCAGAATGCCCTCATCTGTGTTACATTCACAACGCTGTCAACAGTTTCTCTGACCGAAATGTTAAATCTTTTTGCTATGACTTCTTAAATATTTAAGTTCCTTATCTCTGGATGCTTCAGTGGTTTTCAGACTTTTAGATGTTTGAATTTATACATTTTACTGAAGTTGAGCCTACTAGCATTCAGTTTGGTGTCACATTAAGGAGGTCATGTTTAATTAGATGGAGTTTTTGTTGTTTTTGTTTTTTATTTCACTTTATATTTAGAATCTAATGGAGGAGTGCATTCAGGTGTACATTTCTCGATACATCAAAGACTGCAGCTAATTCAGTCTGGAAGAGGTCCATCCATCCATCCATCCATCCATCTTCTTCCGCTTATCCGAGGTCGGGTCGCGGGGGTAGCAGCTTCAGAAGGGAGGCCCAGACTTCCCTCTCCCCGGCCACTTCTTCCAGCTCTTCCGGGGGAATCCCGAGGCGTTCCCAGACCAGCCGAGAGACATAGTCTCTCCAGCGTGTCCTGGGTCTTCCCCGGGGCCTCCTCCCGGTGGGACGTGCCCGGAACACCTCACCAGGGAGGCGTCCAGGAGGCATCCTGACCAGATACCCGAGCCTCAACTGGCTCCTCTCGATGTGAAGGAGCAGCGGCTCTACTCTCAGTCCCTCCCGGATGACTGAGCTTCTCACCCTATCTCTAAGGGAGAGCCCAGCCACCCTACGGAGAAAACCCATTTCGGCCGCTTGTATCCGCGATCTCGTTCTTTCGGTCATGACCCAAAGCTCATGACCATAGATGAGGGTGTGAACGTAGATCGACCGGTAAATCGAGAGCTTCGCTTTTTGGCTCAGCTCTCTCTTCACCACGACGGACCGGTACAGCGCCCGCTTGACAGCAGACGCTGCGCCGATCCGCCTGTCGATCTCCCGCTCCCTTCTTCCCTCATTCGTGAACAAGATCCCGAGATACTTAAACTCCTCCACTTGGGGCAGGACACCCCCCCTGACCCGGAGAAGGCACTCTACCCTTTTCCGGCTCAAGACCATGGCCTCGGATTTGGAGGCACTGATCCCCATCCCGGCCGCTTCACACTCGGCTGCGAACCGCTCCAGCGAGAGCTGCAGATCACGATCTGATGAAGCCAGTAGGACCACATCGTCTGCGAAAAGCAGAGATGAGATCCTAAGGCCACCAAATCGGATCCCCTCAACACCTTGGCTGCGCCTAGAAATTCTGTCCATGAAAGTGATGAACAGAATCGGTGACAAAGGGCAGCCCTGGCGGAGTCCAACTCTCACCGGAAACGAGCCCGACTTACTGCCGGCAATGCGGACCAGACTCTGACACCGGTCATACAGGGACCTGACAGCCCGTATCAAAGGGCCCGGTACCCCATACTCCCGGAGAACCCCACACAGGGCTCCCCGAGGGACACGGTCGAACGCCTTCTCCAAGTCCACAAAACACATGTAGACCGGTTGGGCGAGCTCCCAGAACCCTCCAGGACCCTGCTGAGGGTGTAGAGCTGGTCCAGTGTTCCACGACCAGGACGAAAACCACACTGCTCCTCCTGAATCCGAGGTTCGACTATCCGACGGACCCTCCTCTCCAGGACCCCTGAATAGACCTTGCCAGGGAGGCAAGGTGATTTTCTAAATTTTTCTGGTTTACATTCCAACAGTTTTGAAAGTTGTGCTATGTTCAGTTTTGTCATTTAGAATATTCATTTACATGGTTTATCAAATTTGCAGGTAAAATAAGGCTGAGAGAAACTCTGACATACTTAAAAGGTTAAAATCAACTACTTCTGAAATTTGACCCGCATCGTGATAATTTTGCTCCATTAACCAAAATATATGAAAATAACATATTTTGGTGAAAATTACCTATAAATCAAAGGAGGCTGGGGTAGAAACTGGGAAGGCCCAGACTGACAGCTTCCTCCCAGGGATCCAACAGAAGTCTAGTGTCTGTCAGTTAAACAGGTTAAAATTAGACTCTGATGTTGGTAGGGAAACAATGAGTAGCATACATAAATATAATAACAGCCAGCACTATTAATTTTCGGTCTGACTGCAGACTGTCTAGAGAAATGCTACATCCCTTTTTGCAGAGATGAACCAGAAGCTGCTTGGGTGTCGAGCCGCCTCCACAGCCATGACATCCCGTTGTTCCTGGGCCAAAACTTACAAACACAATCTGGGGGTGTTTATTTTAAGACGAGTCCCTATGAAGATAATAGAAGACCCAGTGGACAGAAGCTGGATGTGTGTTTATATCACTAACTAGAAATACGGGAGGGACTTGTCTCACTGGAAGATTTAGCATCAGTTTTGCTCTTTCAGTGAGACAGTTTTCATCCTTCAGTCATGATGCATTCAGAGTTTATGGTTGTGAAAAAACCTCCCTGACGGCATCTGTAGAAAAACAAGATATAACTTCTGCAAAATTCACATGTGACAATTTCCTGCACTCCATTTAAAAAAGAGTTGACTGGTTTTTTGTTTGTTGTTGCAATTTTACTCAATATCTCCCTCACAGTTAAACCTGTCTGAACGCCATCAGTCAAAGTCAAAATCTGTGTCACAGAGAGTTTTGGAGTATAAAACAAATAAGATTTCACAAACAGAAAATTAAACAAAACTAAATAGTTTGTTAAGTTTTGATTATTCTCTTTGTATACAAAGGGAACTTTTGGTTTGGGGATCATTTGAACATTTATTTTCTCAGAAAGGATTCATCTAATTTCACACCAATTTTCAACAGCTTCTCAGTTCCTGCCAGAAAAAAAAAAAAAGATTCCCCCAGCATGATCCCGTCACACCCATGCATCACTGGGTAAATGGTGATGAACAGTGTTAGTTTTTTGTTGCCACTTCCTCAGTCTTTGTGATCCTTTTTAATTTGTGATATTCCAGTGTAAATAGGTAACTTCTGTGTTTATGCCACAGTTAAATTTCACAGTCATTGTTCTCAGTTCAACTCAAAAGCCCGTCCATGTGTGAGCCGTCCTGCTGTCAGAGCCAGGAATGTGGAGCGTAATAATTCTGGGAGCTGCAGAGCATCACTTAACATTCCCTGTGAAAAGTGGTTCAGGAAAAGTAACCTAACAACCAGAGAGGAAACAAACAGCTGAAGGGCGACGGTGGTTAACGCACAACGAGAAACATGGCTGGAATTCAACATGAATCATATGAGAAACACCTGCAGGATAATATCTGGACTTGGTCATGACATTCATTTTATCTAGAACATTTTTTTTGGTGTGCGATTAAATTTTTATTCTGGGAAGTTTATGAAATGGTTAAAAATATAGTAGACACTAAAATAAGGTATTTCTCACAAAGTAGAAAAAAATATTTAATAGTTAAATATTTAAATTTGTCAATAAGTTAAATTAAATAAAACCAAACACACAACTTGCAGGGACTGTATTTTAATGTAATGTTTTCATTTCAAACAATGGATTAAAAATTAGAACTAAAGAAAAAATATTAGATGAAATCAAAGTTATATTGTATGTTAAGCACATTTATAGGTTCCTGCGGTTGATAAAGCATTTTACAAAAAATAATCCAGGTTGGTGGAAGTTCTATGAAAAATACAACTGATTGTAAAACATCTACTTTTGGAAATCAATCTGAAAGTTTCAAACTTATGATTTCAAGAGATACATATTTAATTTATTTACTTTTTTTTTTACTTTTTATGTCTGAAATCTTTCGTTGCATTTTTGCAAGGTTTTGTTGCAACATTCGATATTTCTTTTAATTTTGCAATTAAAATTTTTAATGCAAATTTAAAATTTGTCTTTGCAAAAGAATTGAATATAGATTTGCATGCAGAACTTCAAAACTTTAATTTCAGATTCATATATTGGAATAAAATTGACCGAAATCCTCAAACTGACAGAAATGTACTAAATTTTTATTTACTTATATTTTGGTCAAATCTAAAAACAGGAATGAATGTCGCTTTGATTTTCTTTTTTGTACATTTTTATATCGCTCTGATCTCATCTGTGGATGAGAGCACGGTGACGTCACAATCGGGGCGGGGCTACGATAGCGCAGCAGAGCCAGTAGAGGCTGGATGTGAGTCTCCTCATCGTCATTAAAGCAGCAGTAACATCCAGAGGTGTGTCTGGTGTGTCCGGTCCACCGGAGCTGCAGACAGAAAGCCTCTCCACCCGGAGGACAGACTGAAAACACGCTCCATCCATCCATCCATCCTGTCCGCTCCGCTCCCATCATGGCGTCAAAGTGTCCAAAATGCGACAAGACGGTGTATTTCGGTGAGTGAATGTTTGCTGTGCAGCCGCTGCAGAGGTACCGGTACCGTGGTTCCGACCGGGGGCGTTGACTGGTGGGTGGAGGGCTGGCCTCTGATCACATTTATCAATGTAAATAGTAATAAGCGATAAGCTGCTCAGTCTTATCAATAGGAAATGATTCCAGTGATTTGTGGTTATTTAGACTCAACCAGACATCGTGGGATTTTATTTTTTGTTTTATTTTATTTTTTTTGCATATTTTATCTCTCATTGTGTCTCAAAAGAAACGCAACTAAAACACATTTATTGGGTTATTTCTGCTGTAGGATTTAAGATTGAGTCACATGAATTCACATTTTCGAAATGATTTTAAGCTGAATTCAGATTTTTTTTTTTTATCAAAATGAAATGATAATTTGGGGGGTTGGGAGATTTAATTATGATTTAAAATATAGGACTCTGACCTTTAATAAACTTTAAAACGTAACAGTTTCAGTGAATGTTTTCAGCATTTTATATTTAAGTAAATATTATGTTGTTTTTTTAATTTAATGAATCTTTGCTTATAGAGAAATTTTACACTGATTTAGACTGCGAATCCACGTTGCAGAGTCTGATTCCAGTCTTTTATTTCCTTTACTGTATGACTTTGTCTTTGCTCTGTGTGTTAAATATTTTTGCTGTTCAGCCAGTCAGACCAGTCACTTCAGCCCCACTCAGACTTTAATCACTCCTCCCACAGAATATCCATTTCAAGGATATTTATGTGCGTAGTCATGTTGTCTGCTGCACTGCTGTCTGAAAATCCTATTATACATTAATCTTCTTAATGCATTATTTGTTTCGCCTTTTCAGCCTGACTGTAGCATTAAACGCTGGTATAGTTGGATACTTTTTGTGAAGTTTACAGAAACATCCCAGCTTTTATGAGCCACTCAGTGATTGTGTGACAGTAACGTCAGACACACTCACTGCACAGATATCTGATGCGTCCGATGTGAAGTGAAAGTGACAGTTCCTCTCCAAAACTGATCCAAAACGTCTCCGCTGCAGAGTCACAGACTCTGACAGATGATTGGTTCTGCCTCGGCTCCAGATCCAGCAGTAATGGCTCCACTGTCTGAGGATAAGATTACAGTGAGCCATTCACTGGCCTGAGTGCTTAAAGACACCAGAAGCTCATAAACAATCCCTGATGTCTCATTAACTCCCAACAGAAGCTGCTCTGCTGCAGGTCTTTGGTTCCAGTGCTGGACTATCAGTGTTTTAGTTTACAATAAATTACAATTTGAGCCGAGACTTTGAGCCACACCCGACTGGCACGGTTAATTATTAAGTAATAGCGCGTTGTTTTTTATGGATCGATCGCCCTTTTGTTCTCTCTCCATGAATTCCCAGGAGGATCTCAGCCAAACTCCTCCCTGCAGCCTGAATGAAAGCAATCTGATGTCAGTTTTTGTCAGAAAGATGATCTGCCTCATGCAGGCGGCTTCACAGGGAATTATGTTAGCTTAGCATTATTAAAGGGCAACATAAGGTGTCCAACCTCTGTGTTGTCAAGACCTTAACATCATTTTTGGTTAATTTTATTTTTTACACTAAGTATTTATTAATAGATCTTATATAATTTATCTTAAGACTCTCAATACTTCCAAAATAACAATAAAAATTATTTTTCACAGTTAAAAAGATGAATTGGACAAAAATAAAACCTTTTAATGTAGATTTTATGTAGAGTCTTTGCAGATATATTTTACCTTAAAATAATGAAAATTGAATTTCTGAAACTTGTGGGATTCTCGTCATGCTTCACCGTTCGCAGTGCTCTGTGTGCGTCAGTCGTCTCTGTCACATATCACCCTGACAGGCGGGCCAGCCTCTGAAACTAAACAGGAAGTGTCATGTTGTATCAGGCTCAGTTTATCTGCTGGGATATTTCAGGAGGAGAAGAAACAGATAAATGATTGTTGGGGAACTTCTCACTCCCTCTGTCCGTCCGTCATGCCTCTCTGATCAAACTCTTCCTGACAGGAAGTATTGAGCCTGAACAAAGGTTTTTATTTGGAGGAATTTGCTCTGTTTATCTAGACAGAGGTCAGAGGTGAAGTTATGTAAGAACTGGAAAACAACAACAGATTTTTGGCTATGATTATTCATTCCTTCTTTGTTACACTTGTGGGTTTGGGCCAAGAAGATTTCATCTACTAGAAGCTTTAATTTACAACCAACAGGGCCGATATTTTTATGCTCAGCTCTGTGGAAATACTTTTCCCAATTCTGTGGTTTTCTTATTGTCATTTAAAGTGATCAATATTTCTGCTTTCTTCCTGAAGAGGTTTTCTTTACTAATTACTACAACAGGAACAGATTTACTGGAATATTTTGTTTCCCGAGCTTCTTTTCTCTGATCTATTAAATCTGAATGAATGAAGTCGAGTTTTACAGTCTGCTGGAATAAGGAATTTCTTAAAAGTCAAGTCGCTGTTGCTACATCCTAATCCAGGAAAGCTTTTTGTCAGTGAATTGATTCAATCTTAGATGAAAAACTTTTTAATCAATTTGAACTTTGCAGGATTGTTTGATAAAATCTATTAATATGCACAATGGAAACCATGTTAGCACTACCACAGAAGCTAATATTTAAAGTACAGCCAATCAGCATCAAGGAAAATGAATGATGCTCACTGATTGGCTGCTTTACAAACACCAGCCAATAGCATGTCAAATATAACAGTTCACTGGTATTTCAGCTTCCTGAGCTTCATTTTCTATCAAATATTTTAGACATGCTCTACAAAAATCTGCAAATGATTTGAAGTTACATTAAACAGAAAACCTTTCTTGGCCAAAAAAACAGTATGGAGTTATATTTGTGCCACCAATCTGAGCACACAGTGAGACTGATATGAATACATATATCCATATGAACAAATAATAGCTTGTGATGTGTGCATTTAAATGTCACACACACTCACTCAGTGCTTGTTCTTGGACGCACTCAACTCTGAATGCTTGGTTCTATGTCGCTTTTCTCTCTTTCATCCAATCAAAGTTTTTCTTGTAAATACTTCATTCAGAATCAGAATCGGCATTATTCACCAAGTTTTTGCATTTATGTTAAGGTAGCTCGTAATTTAGGTATGAGAACTTTACTGAAAATTATTTTTAAAAATAGCAAATATCCAAAAATGTCCCTCAAGAATCAACTTTAAAAGATTACAATAAAGTCTCGTTGCTTGGATGTAAAATATATAGAAATTATTGAAGGTTAGATATTTTTGCATTCATGATGCAGTGAAGTGACATTCTTATCTAACTTGTACCTGACTGATGATGCTACAGGTAACAAAAATACCCATCTCTGTAGATATGGGACTTCATGTGGTCTCTTATGGTTGCCTGGCAACTGATCCAGATCAAGAATTAGGCCGGTACTGTAAGAAAGTACGTTTTTGTTTCCGCCTCTGTGTAGATTCAGTGAAGGATCATCCTTAGGGAGACATTTTGTCAGCCAACATGTGTTAATTATGAAGTAGCCACTTTGTAGAAACACGAACGCAGGATGAAGTTAATTAGGATGAAGGTTCCCTGTGGGAGTCAGGGTTAGGATGATATTTTGCTTCAGTAAAGTTAGATGTAGAAACAGAAATGGACTAAAAAGGTTATGAAAATGGAAAATCTGTGACTCATGACGTTGACCTTTAGATCTCAGTGGAAAGAATGTGCTTTAGACCGATATAGACTCTTACAGTAAGTGGCCTTTAAGTGTTTTCTATCACTTAGACAGTCGACACGGTGACACAGCTGCACTGCTCTTATTCACAGCAGACTGATGTTGGGGTTTTTTCTGGTGCTAGATTTTTCTGTCTCATTAAAACAAAACAGGTAATGTTCTCCAGAGCTAAATAATGACAGAAAGTCTTAATATTAAAGGTTCTGCTGAATGAATTGACTTTTTAAGAGGAGGAAACGGTCATAAGTAGCAGAAAGAGACGTGTAGGTGGAGGAGAAAAGGTCAGAAATAACAATTTATCCCTCTTCTCATTTCTCTGAGTGCTCTACTTTATCTTGTCTTTCTTTTATTTGCCTCCAGTGATGAGATTTAAGGACGGAGACCTGTCTGTACTGTCTTTTCCTTCCTCCTTGTGTCCTTCTCATTGTCTCTCTGTCTTCCAAAGGTATTTTTCTGGACCGAAACGTTTAAATGATTGGAACATTCTCTGTGACAGCTGAAGAGGAATGAGTCTTTGCATAACAGACGGAGAGGAAATGATTTAGCAGGATGATGAACGGCTCATCTGCCTGATGAGATTCACAGTTTAAGGAATGAATGAAGTGATGTGGGATTGGAAATGCACTGAAACAAAAGCAGCAGACCGGATGAATGCCTGAATGAAAGAATGGAAAAAAGAGAAATGATGGAGGCTTTTCAGAGACGAGTGCGGAGGAGTGCCTGCTGTAAAAACACGTTTTTTTCTCACTAATAACAGGTTTCCTGCGTTTTACTGTGCCAGTAATGAAGCATTAGGACAGGTTCATTTTTCACTCCTTCTGTTTTGTTTTTGCTTATAAAATAAAACTTTCATTAAAGCTGGATTACATTCCTAAACGATCAAAACTATCATTTCTTGCTCAGTATTAAAAAGTAATTTGGAATCCTAAATCTAATTAGCAATGTTTTCTGTCAAACTTTACAGGACTTCAGAGAATCATTTCAGACATTTAAACGTATTTGTTTGTTTTCTGGTTGCACAGCGGAGAAGGTTTCCTCTTTGGGAAAAGACTGGCATAAATTCTGCCTGAAATGTGAGCGCTGCAACAAGACGCTGAACCCCGGCGGCCATGCTGAGGTAAGAGGAGCTGCAGCAGGAAATCTGATCGCTTTTCACCAGAAGATCAGGATCATATTGACTCATCAGTCAGACAAATGTTGGTTTATAATGTTTTTAGTTTTAGTATTTTTACTCTATTAGTTTGAGGAGCTCATTTTATTTTGTGTCAATGAACTAAACGAAACATAGTTGAATGTCATGAACATTACATTACATGGCAACAGATGAGAAAACCAAGAGGGAAGATATATAAACCAAATGGGTCCAAAGACCGACTCAAGGGGAACTCCGCATAGGTTTTTATGAAATTGGGACATTTTGTTATTTATAGAAAGAAACTTTTTTTTGTCATGAAGTAATATTTAAAACAACTGAAGGAAGAGTCAGTGAGACCAAGCAGTAACATACAGACAAATAGGTCTTAAAGGTGGAGTGCTTTTTGTTTTCAGTTTCACACTTTAATGCTCAGTTCAGGTTAAAATTGGCTTCATGTCAGTTTTTATCTTCTACAGGTTTTTCTTTTCAGTTCATCTGAAAAGCAACATATAAAGCAGCAGGGTGTTAACAGCTCAGCAGGAGAGTTATCAGACTGTCTGGCTGTTGCTTCAGCAACTTTCACTGTTTTTATTAGACTTCTAACAGGGAAGTAACACAATGAATCACACTGAGCTGGTAACAGCGTCTCAGTAGTGAATGGCTTCATCTTTGTATCATATTAATGTGGCGAGTGATAGAAATTATGCAGACTAGGCAATTTAGGATTAATTATGTGCTCATGTAAAGCCTAATGTTGAGTTAGAAACATGGAAAAACTCGACTAAAAAACGTCATTTGTGGCTCAGGATTCCTGACTTTCCTTCATCGAGCTGAGGGAGAAATTTCACTGATGTCTGGATGACAAATGAACATTTCTACAGAGCAGACAATGCTGCTGATTTTATACCTAAACAACTTTTTATATAAAATTCCTGCTAAACACTTGAGGCGAAAATAGACTCATGTGTTTCTTTTGCTGTAAACAATCCATAACTTGCAACTAGCAGCTTGAAATGTCATATTTCTGGTTCACAGAGCAGAATAACAAACTGTGAACTGATGCGAAGTTTTCTTTTATTCTGCTGTGGTATAAATAGCTTCAAAATGAAAAGCACAAAGAGAAGACTGTCTGTATTTATTCCTTAAACAAGCTCATGTGAAATTGTTATATGGACTTAAAGTTAGATAAATTATGTAACTCAACCTTTTTGAATAAAAAAATGTTTTTTTGAATTATTCTCTCACATTATGCAGCATGATGGGAAACCGTATTGCCACAAGCCCTGCTACGCTGCCCTCTTTGGACCAAAAGGTGCTATTTCATCTTATTAATCAGATTTTCTCTTGGACTGGATTTTTCTCATTAAAGTTTGCATGAAGCACCATTTCTGTTTTGTTTCCCCCTTTGTTCTTTCTACAGGTGTGAACATCGGCGGAGCTGGCTCCTACATGTACGACGCTCCTGTCAACGAGGCCCCGGCAGCCGTTTCCATGGCAACACTTGGCAAACCGGAGGAGGAGAAAAGAGCCACACGGGGACCAGTGAAGGGTGAGAAATATGTGGAGCAGAAATAGAAAACCTGTCACGTGTCGGAAAGTTGTGTTAGAAAAAAGTGCTGTTCCTCTATAAGGATTGTTTTTTAAAAAAGCAAAATAAATAAAGTAGTAGCTTATATTTACCTCAAACTAAATTCAAATTTATTTCAAACAAATGGAAGAAATGACCTAACTGAGTGACATTTTGCAGCTGCGAGCTTTTCGTCTTTCTCCGGCGGACCAAACATCTGCCCCAGATGCAACAAGACGGTGTACTTCGGTGAGCGCATCTGTCGTTATTTCCCACGTCTAATATCTAATGTAGTATCATATCAGTGTCAGAGAAGGGTCTTGGTGACTCAGTCGACTGGTTGCCATAGTGACTGTCTCCATGGTGGTCTCTCTGTGCAGCTGAGAAGGTGTCGTCTCTGGGAAAGAACTGGCACCGGCCCTGCCTTCGCTGTGAGAGGTGCAGTAAGACTCTGGCTCCAGGGAGCCATGCAGAGGTGAGGCGCTGCAGGCGGGCAACCAGTGCAGGAAGGCAACCAGTGCAGGAAGGCAACCAGTGCAGCATGGCAACAACTGCAGGCAGGCAACCACTGCAGGCAGGCAACCAGTGCAGGCAGGCAACAACTGCAGGCAGGCAACCACTGCAGACGGGCAACCAGTGCAGGCGGGCAACCAGTGCAGACGGGCAACCAGTGCAGGCGGGCAACCAGTGCAGACGGGCAACCAGTGCAGGCGGGCAACCAGTGCAGATAGACAACTACACTGCACTGGAAGTCAGGATTTAGCAAAATGACAGCAATTCAGTTTTTTTATGAAAGAATCTGAGGAAAGTGAATCTGGGCTTCACTATATAAAAAAACCCAATAATATCTTGAAGATTTTGTTTTACTTCACATAGAGCTGCACAACATAGTCAATGTTGCAATCGCAGACGATTGCTTGCTTGCATTACTTACTTGGCTATTAAATTTCAAGTGACATGGATTAAATATCTGTCATATTTTGTCATTAGGTTGGATTATTGATCCCCAAATACCAGATAGAGATGTTTTAAACTTTATAATTTTCAAAGTTTAAAATTGATCTAGAATTAACACAAGGCATTATCACGGCACAGAATGATAGAAAAAATTGCTTCCACTTTCCTGCTGCAGAAGCAGAAAAATGTAATGAGATTCTCTCGGCCAGGCAGTTGTTGTGTCCTGGTTGTCTTCTGTTTCAAATCTAAACCCAAATATGACATAAAAGAGGCTGGTTTGGTTCAAAATCTTGTTATGTTTGCCTCCAGGTTTTATGTTTTAGTAGATTAACAGGCCATAGTTTCATTATTTAGGATTTTAAGAGCAGCTGGGGAGCATTTTAGCTAAATAGATCAAAACTTTGCAAAGCATATTTTTGCTCATTGTAAAACATGTCTTTCAAATCAAATATACCAAATTAGATTGATCAAACACTCCAGAGTAAGTTTTAGTTAGCCCCATTTTTATGTAGAAAGTTTTAATGTAAAGT
This sequence comes from Xiphophorus maculatus, assembly GCF_002775205.1. Taxonomy (NCBI): domain Eukaryota; kingdom Metazoa; phylum Chordata; class Actinopteri; order Cyprinodontiformes; family Poeciliidae; genus Xiphophorus; species Xiphophorus maculatus. The sequence goes on from NC_036457.1 coordinate 3,055,534, forward strand.
GTGAAAAGTAAAAATGAGGATTTATAAAATGTAGCCTATCCAGGTAAATACTTGCAGGATAGTTTTGTTTTACTGATTATACCATCTGCATACAAAGCTAATGTTGCATTATGTATTTATGGTTTCCAAAAAGTAAATTAGAAATGTTTTTCTGGTGGTCAGGCATAGATTAGTCAAAGTAAAGAGTCAGAACTTTTAGAGGAATGTGAAAGCAACAACTTTTTATTCTTTTAGTCAAAATTTTGTACACAATAAAAAGCAGGCATCTGTATTTTACTGTAATATCACCAGTAGTTCAGTTGTAGTACTACTGCTTGTGCTAGTAGTACTTGAAGCATCATAAAAATTATGAAATGTACACAAGTGGAAAAGATGAAAAGAGAAATGATTAAAATAATATTTTCTTCCTGTTGCAGCATGATGGACAGCCTTACTGCCACAAACCCTGCTACGCTGTGCTGTTTGGACCCAAAGGTATGAAGACGTTGATCCAACCAATCCTGATGGAAAAATGGATTTAAAGCAGAAGCTCAAACCCCTGAGAGTCTAAAATACAGTTTTCAGGACTTTATTTATAACTTTGAACGTTTATTAGAACCAGGTACATGATAGTGGTGGTTTTATTGAATATTTGTGGGAAGAGCAAACTGATTACTGGGCCTTGGAGAGAGAATAGAATCAATATGAAATGTTAACAGGAGGAACAAACAGATCAGAAACTAAAACTGCCACTAATGTCATCATTGATGCTGACAGACAGACACTTTTACTGTGATTAAAACTAATACAAATCCTGCATGCAGCACGAATAAGGTGGTTGCAATGAGCAATCTTAAAGGGCAATCAATGGGGGTAACCATGACTACAAAGAAAGCAAGAAAGATAATCACGTTATCATTGGAATTTAAATTTACATTTTAATCAGCGCACTAGACCCATGATAGATTCCAAGGAGGAAATGTAGTCCAAATTATGAGTGATTAGGATACTGAATATTTTATGCATCATAAAATATTACGATTATTAATGGAACTACTCCAATATTAATGAATATCAGTAAAGAAGCAGACAACCATTTAGTTTTAGTTAGGTACGAGTTGTGTAAGTGGATTACACAATGATCTCCGCCACAACAATAAACCCTTTCAGGAAGTGTGACAGAGACTGGCCTGGTTTAAGGTTTTATGAGCTGACATGGACATGATGTCATGTTGAGTCACTAAAGTCCTGCTGTGTTCTGACAACCTGAATGTCTTCACCTTGATAATTCCTCAGTTTACTCATCCTGACTCGTGATGACGACTCGGAAGTGATCAAATGTTTGCAACAGTTTGCAACAGCTCCGAAACTTTATTTTGCCTCCAAAAAAACCTATTTGCTGTGCAGCTTCGGCACAAATCATGATAAATGATTTGTTCTCTTTGCCAGGCATTAAAACTTTGTTAATATTGTTAATAATGTCAAAAAAACACAATTTCACAATTGCGGTGTTTCCATTACATAACAAATGCATATAAAAATCACACAGTTTGTTCATGCAATAAGTCATTAAATGACATGAGTCATGATCCTCCAACTACTTCCTGTCGTCGTCTTCTTCGTATTTTACACCAGTGGCAACATCCAGTTATTGATCACTTTACTTGTGTGATGTGAAAAAGGTTTTTCCATCGCAGTTTTGCAAAATACACTAACTTTGGACACAGCTAACAAACCACCTCATCCTAACGCAAAAACTTTACTGGTATATAAAAAATGTTTATTTAATTGCCGTGCTTCCATTAATCAAATTTATTTTAATTTTAATGTCACAGTTCAGTATGTCCTCCACAGGAAGTCAGCTGACATGTTATGGCAATCACCCTTTTATTATTATTCATTATAATTTTGCGATCACAATACAAACTCTTAAACAATTTACAATTCTCTGAAAAATAGTGTCCAGAAACATTGATATACGATAAAAACGTGATCACATCTCATGCTGTAGTTTAGTGTAACCAGAAAAGTTGATTTAATGTGGTGTTTCTCCTCAGGTGTGAACACCGGAGGCGTGGGCAGCTACATCTACGACGAACCTGAAGCCGAAGCTCAGCCTTAAACTCAGCCGCTGCTTCCGACGGACAAACACCTCCAGGAGCCTCGTTGTCTCGTTGATTTGCCTTCAATGGTCATTGTGACAAATGATATGTACTACAATTACAGGGATGGATTACCTAGTTATTTATGTTGTATTTGTATATTGTTTATATTATCTATTTTTTGTACTGAAGCAAACCTTTAATATGTCCTCCCAAGTGAGATTGAGATTAACATCTAGGTTTATTTGTTCTCTTTGCCAAATAGTTGCTATTAACCTATTATTGTAGTAGATTAAAGCTCCTGTGTTTCTCCTTCTTGATTAGTTGGTTTTGAAACATTTGTGCACTAATAATATGTACTGTAAAACAACAAAGTACCAGCCCACCTTTTTATTGTCAGTGTTTTTGGACACCTGGTTTTGACAGAAAAAATAGTGTAGTGAGAATTCACACAAACATTTTATTGAATGTTATGAATGCTGGTCAGCTGCAGGTAATGTTTTATACAATAAAACTGTGGGGTATTAAATTATGTTTCCTGTGTGTGATGTTGTGTTTCTTCCTCCAGACTGTAGTGAACATAACTGATGTAGCTATACTTTCTAGTTCACAGACGAATGGCATGAATAAATAGGTTCTGGAGTGGCCTAGTCAAAGTGGATTCACATTTAGTGAATTGCTGGCATAATCTTACGGAGATAATTAATGTTTAAAAAATCTTATATTTGGCTGAATTGATACAATCATGCAAGGATGTATGATATAGGTCTAAATCTCTCTTTGTCTGTTATTGTAACTACTAAAATTAGCCAAAATTTGTTTGATGATCTGACACATTTTAGTGTAACAGAAGCAAAAATTATAAATGTGTAGACAAGTGCATATAATTTTTCACAGGATTGTAAAAGTCCAATTGAAAAGAATCAACTAAGCTGGTACGCCAAATTTCCTCTATTAGGCAGTGCCTGTTAAAAAAACACAATATGAACTTAATTTGATTTGTAGTGGTTGTTGAAAATAGAAAATTTGCAAATTGTTGCACAAAAAAGACAGAAAGTAACTTACTAGTTTATGCCAATATTTTTTACATATTTGTTACACATCATCATAAGTCTATTTTTATATATACATATAGATATGTTTAATAGTGCTTACTGACTACCACGTACTCATTTTAGACTTTGTGATGCAATTTCTGAAATTTTAAATTCATCCACACTGTAGTCACACCCCTCTTTATTTTGAAAGGCTACTACCGGAAATCATGTGACTGCTATAAACTCAATATACAAGCTACTTCTGGTTTATCAGATCAGTCTAGCAGCGACGCGCCACAGAGAAACAATCTTTTGATCGGTCATTTTTCAGTGACCAGAAACGCACATTTTTCAGCACTTGAACTTACAAAAACGCAAACATAAGTTTTTTTTTGTAATTACTGCTTTCTGTTTTGGGGCATCTCGAAAAGTGTAGTTAGCTACTTGGCAAGTTGTTAGCTCACTGTTAGCCTGTGACGTTGTTAGTTAAAACAACTTCGCCGCAGCTGATTTTCGCCGCCTGTTTTATGTTTCCACCACTCCAGAAAAATGTTGGACGGATCTCCTGCGAGCGGTGACGAAGCCAATATCGGCAACGTTGAAAACAACAACCCGATACCGAGCTGTAAAACGAAGCAAGCGCTGCTGAAGAAGGGAGGCAGGAAGCCGCTGCTGCATCACCAGAAACCCCCGAGACACTGCCCGAGCATCCGGCTGTCCGACCACAACAACACCGCCTCCGCCGCCATCCTGACGGGCTCGTCGGGGCACAGACATTCGGCCCAGTCCGCGGCTCACCTGCCTACCGGGACCCAGACGGTGCTGACCCTCCATCATGTCAAACAAGGAGCTAAAAAAGAGGTGAGTTTACGGAAGTTTGTACACTTATAGGCCACAGAGGCATCAAATTCAACCAGAAACAATATTTTATCAATGTAGTGTTTATAACACAGGTAAAATATAAATGACAGGTCTAAACATGTTCCTGATTTCTCAGAAGCAGAACTGAAACAATAATGTGTCCCATATTATTACGCTTTTAACCATTTGGTCACATCCAAGCAACTTTATAGTAAATACCGTATTTTTATATTCATTTACGACACACTTATCCAGTTTTGAGGCAAATTCAGTCATTTTCAAAGTACGTTTCGTGCCTGAGGCTTTTCCAGTGACGCAGTTGCAATCTATTGTTGTGAAGTAATAAGTGAAAAACCAGCTTAACTTCCTGTTTTCACTTGCTGATCAGCGCATAAAGACGCAGCCATTACCACAACAGGTTTCTCTGAGACAAAAGGAGGAAGAGCCAAACTTTACCACATCTAGATAAAAGTGCGCAACAGTTTAAAGCTTCAGCTGCACTTTAGTCAGAAAAAGTTAGTGACATAATTCAGAACGCCATAAACAAAGAGAGCTGGTTAAAGGAAAATGGGTAAAAAGTTAACATTTTTGCAAGTAGTTTTACTAATAACTATGTTTTAAGCCAGCCAAGTGCCAACTTCATTTAATTTAATCATGTAAAACATCATAGCTATTAGACGTTTTTTAATATTATTAAATCTTGGAAAATTGGCTCAAGCCTACTAACAGTTGACATGCTCCTCAAAAGTAGATTGCAAACATGAAAATAAAAGCATCAAACTGACTAAACGGTGCAGAAGTGCAGGACTGAAATCTTCCTTTACCCACACACTCCCTCCAGTCCTGTTCTGCAGCTCTGCACGGCGGTTCTGGGGAACACACACACACACCAAGGTATTTTCTTTCATGTCCTAACCTGAAAACATACTTTATTTAAAAGCTGCTAAATTCTAAACTGTGTTTCCTTTGGGTATGCATAAGAGTAATGAATGTAGGACATGCAGGACTGCAGGCAACACAACACAACAGTTTGTCACAATCCTACTAAAAAAAACGAAAACTACTTGAGGCTGAAGAAATTGCTGGAATTCATGTGTTTGAACTGAATCCTGTTGCTTGAAGTTTTTTCTCCAGTATGAATTTCCATGCCTGCTCCCAGAGAAAGGCTTGGATAAAAAAGTAAAAACAGCAACAATAATTTCCAAAGTTACTGCAAGCCTTTGCAATCAGCAGCGTGACTCAGAACCAGGCGTACGTGACGGATCGTACTTGAACACAACTGTCTGTGGGTGGAGGCCGTTTGTACTGAACATCAACACTGATAGAGAGTGAAACTGAACCCAGCTGCTGTTGAAGTCATGCTTCAGTTTGAAACAAAAGGAAATGATGCTTGTTTACCTCTTCACATCTGATGCATGGATGGATTGTTAGAGATTTGAAGTGAATAGAAAATGGATAAATACTGTTTTTATGTTCATGGAGCAAAACAAAAGGAATATTTTAGCATCAATCAGGCAGAAAACACATAAATTACATATAAAATACAACCTGAATCCTAGTGATTTTTTTTATACTGCAGATTTGTTTCAAGCTGAAACGATGAGTGACTGATCATCAGTTTTAGTTAAACTTTATTTTTTCACAGAGCGCATCTAAAACATCCAAAAGTAGGGCTGCAACTAACAATTATTTTAGTTTTAGCCCATTAAAAAAATTGGCACATTCTGCATATTTTTCATTTTCTTTAAATAAAATGTTAGAAATGCATTCAAAGATGAAAATAAATAATTCAAATAGTTTTCTTTAAAAGAAAGCAAACATTTTGTTTAAATGCAACATCAGCGTTCACTTGATCATTTGTAGCAAAGAATGGATCTGTAGGGATCATTAGCTTCTGTTAATGATTAATCAATGATTAAATTAGTTGATGATTGACACTGATTGGCTGGTATCTTCTGCAGTACTGCTAAAATGGTTTCTACAGTGTGTATTAATACACATTACGGTATATTTGGTGTTGAACTATTAAAATATGCAGTAATAAATGCGTTTAGAGGGACTTTCAAGTATTTGTGGCTCCTAATTCCAGGAAATACCAGCAGCTCACTGTAATTACTCTCAACTGAAATGAAAGCTAAACTAATTACCTACATCTTTACTTTTGTTTTGTTTTACTTTATTTTCAAAAATATCCAAACTCTAAATTGCTCTCAGGTTTGTAGAATGCTACTAGGAAGATTATGATTCTTCATTGTCACTTTTCGTCCTCATTTTAACGACAAACTGTTTTAAAAGTTAATATCTCAAATATGGTTTTGGAAAATAGAAAAAATGTTAGTAATGCATCATTTTAATAATTTCTTTATCTTTAGGTGCTGAAGCCTAAAGGTGTCCAGACGCCCCGTCACCTCCCACGACACGATCAACTCGCCCACAATGTGAACACCAGGAGCCACAAACCCAAACAGAGCCAATCGCCCGTCGCTTCCCCCGCCGCTAAAAAGAACGACAACCGCACTCCCAAGAAGCCTTCGTCTTCCGTCGAACCCAAGAAACACCTGAACGCCTCGAACAACGTCACCTTCCCAACCGGCTCCTCCGCCGAAGCCGAATACCTCAAAGATTGTGAAAAGATTTACGCCGGGCCAAAGTTCAGCGAGCCGCCGTCGCCCAGCGTCTTACCCAAACCGCCCAGCCACTGGGTCGGAGAGGACGGGCCGCAGCAGAACAGCCAGAGCCGTGAGCAGATGAGCGTTCACCTCAAGTCTCTGCTGAAGGTTCAGGACTGACGCGCCGTAAACGAGGCGGTTTCTGCTGAAGAGATGAACCCAGTTTGGCCTTTAGCACTGCAGTAAGATGTGGGGAGTTTTTCTCTGCTCCAGTTTTCCATTGTGACGCTCTGCCTGCGTGTGTGAACACCTCAGCCGCGCTGTGTTGCTGTTTGCTCTTCCTGACATGCTGTGTATGTCAGATTTGCACATGGAAACGAGAGTTGTGTGTTTTTGTTACTGAATCTGTAAAGAAAGTGTTTTGTTTTTTTTAGCAGCAGCAGCAACACAGCCACTGTTTCATGTTTACATTATGCAAAGTGACGGCACTTTGTCCTCCACCTTGAAAAGGCAGCCATGCTTTACTTTTTAAGCGGTTATGTAAAATGTACATAATATATTATAAACATATGATTGTGTATATTTCCTGTTTTAACTGAGATTTTAGTTTTATTACTGAGGACTTTCTGAAAACAAACAAAAAAAAAAAAAAAACGTGTCCCCTGCGAACTGAAGCACTTTGTTCCAGCTCCTTCAGTGAGAGACGGAAAGACTTTTCTGACGGATTTGCACTGAAAACGATGAAGAGGAAGAGGAGGAAAGCTAACTTTGACGTCCCAAAGCTCGACCGGACACTCTGACGTATTCACCAGCCCACTTCCACCTCCTGACTGGTTGCTGCGGAAACGAGACTCGACATAAAGCCATAGCCAAGATTCGAGCCGCTGGCCGACGTTTCTTCTTCTCCTTTCTGTGAACTGGGGTCCAAACGATGAAGAGTCTAATCAGGGACTGGTGTGACCTCTGACCTGAGGCCATCATGTAAAACAATCTCACTGCAGCTGCAGAACGCTCCAGCCGCACAAAGTGCTTGTTTAACGGGTTTTGCACTGAATTCAGGGCGTGTTGACATGAAGCTCGGATAGATGAACTTAATGAAAGGCGTTTTTACGTCGCATCATTTTCTCCTGCTTTAAGAAAAATGAAGCAACAGATTGTTACATTTTCAAATTTATTCCACAGAGCTGTAAATCAGTGAAATCATTTTTTACACATTTAACTGTAAATTTAGATTATTAAATGGCATTTTTTTTTTTTAGATTATTAAGCAAAATGAAACGTTAAAGTGTTGGTCACTATCAGAATGACAAAAGCAACTCTGGCTCATAATGTTTGGAAATATTGATGCACATTTTTATTTTATCAGTCAGTGTTGAAACGTAGTGGATCTTGAATCCCAGATATTATGACATGCTCTATTCCAGCTCCATGTTTTCACTCTGACTCTGAGGGGATTTACTTTCACCTGTACTTCATTTCACTCGCCTCCTCTTGCCTGTTTTTCTCCATTATGACGTGTATTAATGTTTACTGAGGACTTTTTGTTTTACACAGTCTGTCTTCTCTACCGTGAGTATTTTCTTTTTCTTTGGTTTTTTTCTCTGGTGGTTTTGACGGTGGACGCAGGCGGCTGCTGGTTCTGTTTCTGACCTCTGTGATGTCATCAGTCTGATGGGAAATTGTATTAATGTAGCAAACCTTACATTTTATTGCAGTGTTTCACAATCATATCATTCCAGTAATATTCTCATTGGCACAATTAGGGAAAAAAAATGTTTTAAAAAAATTAAAAATAAATTTTTAAATTGAAAATAAGATTAAAAATTGGTTACCCCTATGATGTGTTTGTGATCATTACAAGACCCGAGTCTGACGGAAAGTGATTTTAAAATCTCTGAGTTTAAGTTTAAAACACTGCAGGATTTCTCTGACATCATGGAGTGAACACATGAACTCTTACTCTAGAAAACTCTTAACTCTTGTCTATGAAAACCCCAGTCCCTAAAATTTATATAGTGCTAGCTGTCAAGCTAAAAACAATCACAGTTATGAAAAATGTTGAAATGTGCTGTTGTCTTTTTTTATATTATGCTCTGCATCATGACTGAGGCTTTTCAGCATGTATCAGGCTTCTAGAACAAGAAAACCCACGTCATTGAAAGCTTTATTTTATTTATGATGTTTTACACTTCACCTATCTGATGAGTGATTTCAACACTAATAATAACAATAGCTGGTTAAATATGAGAGAAGAAATACAGAATTGGACACTACATTGCAACTTCGTACGATTTTACATTAAATTCTTGCACAAATGTTTTTTTCAATCAATTCATGTTCAAACGACTACATTCAGTGAGAAATATAAATGCAATTTCACAGAACTTTCAGCATTTTAAGACTGGCTAAAAGTCATAAGAAAACAGAAGACCATGCAGTGGTAAAAGTGCATAAAAAGGAATATTTATTAACAAAAACAACAATGGATTTTGGATATCAGTATCAGTTGTGTAATGCAAATCCTTGGATGTGTTGTATGAGTGCATATGGAACAGTTGAAGTGCAAAAACAAAGACAAATTCAAATGTGCAAAAGGAGAGGAGCTGTACACTTGTAGAGCTCCCAAGACCCTCAGAAATTACAATTAATGTCATAGTGCAAGTATGACAGGAAAGCATGTGGGCGTGGCTAAGTGTCAAACTATTCACTATTCGCTATGAAACATCAAGACTTAATAACATCCGCATGCAAAGTTACAGCTGCATCAGACTTCATATGTCTCACTACAGAACAGTCCAGATCACATTTTCATGGTTAGCTGATGACATCACCTTAGCCTCGCCCACTTCCAACAGGAAGTCACCTGTATTTTAAGACACTCAGAATTTACAATTAATGTCATAGTGCAAGTATCACAGGAAGTCGACCATTTTGGATTGAAGGTCCGACTTTGCCCCCATTCTTACTGTGAACGGTCGCTATCTCACGCCTTTGACCTAATCAACATAAAACTGTGTCCAGAGACAGAAGACATGTTGGTGTGTTGTGGATTCCAACCCCGACCGGCTTTGACATAGCAGGTGGGCGTGGCGGCGTGGCGAAGTGACCTGTAACGCCGTTGCCATACGTTTGGCTCTGAATTCCACAGTTTCAGGCTCAGCTGCTCCAAACTCACTATGATGGATCCTTATCCACCCACCGACAGGAATTCATAACAAAATTTGGTGGGCGTGGCCTAATTTCTCTATAGCGCCCCCTAGGAGATTTTAAATGATCAGCCCCAAGACATGCTTTAACCTAGAATTACGAAACTTGGTACACATGTGTATCTTGTCAGGATGTACTAAAAAGTCTCTTACAGCCATGGTCGAAACCCAACAGGAAGTCGGCCATTTTGGATTGAAGTTTAGATTTTGAACGCGATTTTGACGTTTACAGATCCTATGTCATCATATGATAACGTCATCTAAGCCCCGCCCCCTCACAACAGGAAGTGCTGTTTTTTTCTTTGGAAAGTTATAACTGTAACTATAACTGGAACTTTTATGTCTTTTTCTCTGACCGTTCCCCGCCGTGTTCCTTGGGATTCATGAAGATCTTTGGTCTCTCCATTCTCTGAAAATCCTCTGATTCAGTTATGAAACAAACGGATTGATGCTGACATTACAGTCAATACAACTATTTCCATATAAAATGGCCTCAATTTGTTTCAACTAGATGTGATTATTTGGTGTCAGAGCCAAGGGACTAGGATCACCTGAAACTAAAAAAGTAAGAGCAAAACAAATAACCATGAACCAAAATTTATTTATTCTACGGAAAGAATAAATCAGTCACACTAACACTGTATAACTGAGGAGGCTGGTTGGTCAGTGTGGTAGATTTCTCAAACACTGGCATCATCATCATTCCAAAGATTAATCAAAACTCTGTGATGTCACAACTAGTCATGCTTGTGATGTCATCAGCACTGTATGTATGTAACAAACTGCTACCTTCTTGTCATTGCTTCCTGCACTACTGACGAGTTCAGACGTACGCAAAGCGCTTTCAGATAACGACAGATTTGAACAAGCATTGTTTTGTATAAACATGTCTACGGAAAATTACTCTCCCATTGAAATGCAGAGAGAGATCCAAAGACTTGGATCTATTTTGGAAAAGGAGAGCGCGAGGTTGTTTGATGTGACCCAAGAGCTGGAGACCACCCAGAAAGAACTGGACAAGACAAAGAATGAGCTACAGACACAGAGAACTATAAAGAAGATTTTTATGAAGAAGACATTAGAGTTAAAGGCACAACTGGATGCAGTAAACAGTCCAGCGACTCTCAGCCATGCCGTAACTGACATGATGCAGCTGGAGCATGATGACGACAAGGAGAAATGTCTGCAGAGAGAGCTGGAGCAGATGAAGACGTCATACAGAAACTTAAAGTGGAGGTATGAAGTGGATGTTTCTGCCCTAAGACAGCAAAACAAGAATTACCAGCTCGAGATAACTCGTTTGAATGAAGCACATCTAGAAAAAGCTAAGAACGACCTTGAGATTATTGATACACTCAGAGCAGAAAAGGAAGATATGGACCAGAGAAGGAGGGAAGAGTTGTCTGTCCTGCAACAAGAATCGAATAATACAATAAGACATCTTAAAAGTATTCTGGACCTGGCTACAATTTCTTTCGAGGGACTTAAAGCCAGATATGAAGAAGTTTCTGGCCTAATGCAGCAGGCAGACCTTTTTAAGCAGGATGTGGCTAAAGAGAGGAAAGCTTCCTCGCAGAAAATCAAGGAGCTGGAAGCTGAGAAAGAAAATCTTATTAAAGAACTGACTGACTTCCAGCAAATGCACTCTGGCTGTGAGCTTAGTCTCAAAACGGAGCAGGAAAAAATGAAATTTGATCAAGACGGAAATGAGTTTGGACCTTCAGGAAAAAACATGTCCAAGTGTCAAGAAGGAAATGAGGAAGACACAAACAGCATTTCTCACCCTGGAGCCATAAATCAGGAACATCACTTAGAGGCAACCATGTCAGAGGACATTGATGTACCTCATACATTGAACAAGGAGATAAATGATTTTGTAGTAGAGAGAGATCCTGAATCCATTGAAATGAGAGACAGCTGTGTGCAAAATCTGTTAGAGCAACCAGTGGAGGCAGCGGGCAAAAAACCAACAGTGTGGAAGAGAATACAGGACAGTTTCAGGCTGAAAAAATCCCAGCAGAAGAAAGGCAAGAAAAAATCTTAAAAGAGCAACTAGGAGAAAATATCTAGTTAATTTCTGAACCGTTTGCAAAACCAAAAAATAAATCTCTTATTTTAGACCAGAAAAAAAAAATGGCCGTGGGTTTTCTCCGGGTGCTCCGGTTTCCCCCAGATTTCCAAAAACCGTGTAAATTTTGATGATTGCCCAATGTAACGTGTCCTCAAGAAAGGTAGTATTAATTTCTATCAAATTTAATTTGCAAACGGTTCAGATTGGAGAAACATTTGTGGTGAGAAAAGAAAACCTCTAAAACAAGCAACTAGTTAAAAGAGTCCAGATCAGAACCATTTTCAAAACCCCAAATTACATCTCATATTTTAGACAAAAAAAAGGTCAACACGGTGATGCAGTGGTTAACACGACATCTTCACAGAAAAGAGGCCTTTGTTCTCAACCAGGCGCCTCTTTCTATGGGAGTTTGTCTGTTCTCCCCGTGTTAGTGGAGGGTTTTCTCCGGGTGCTCCGGTTCCCCCCAGGATTTCAAAAATGATGTAAATTGGGGTGATTGACTATAATGTACATTGTCCTCAAGAAAGGTAGTATTAATTTCTAGAAAACTGAATTTGCAAACGGTTCAGATTAGCGAAACATAATGTCAGGTGAGAGTTGCTCTCCACAAGTTGCTCTCCATGGGTTGCTCTCCACAGGTTGCTCTCCACAAGTTGCTCTCCACAAGTTGCTCTCCACAGCTTGCTCTCCACAGGTTGCTCTCCACTGGTTGCTCTCCACGGGTTGCTCTCCACAGGTTGCTCTCCACAGGTTGCTCTCCACGGGTTGCTCTCCACGGGTTGCTCTCCACGGGTTGCTCTCCATGGGTTGCTCTCCACAGGTTGCTCTCCACAGGTTGTCCTTTGTCACCAGTGTCTAGATGCAGTTAAGGTTTTGATGGGATCCGTTTTAGTTGCCTTAGCGTCGCGTCTCTGCTTTTTGCAGATGTGACGAGGTCCTATTGGCTTCAACAGCTGTGAGCAAATAAACTTTGTTGTCGGCCTAACAAGGTGAATGCCTGAACTGGAAAAGGAGTGGCCCTTGGTGGCCCTTGGTGGCCCTGCACATTCAGATTTCTGGCTCCCCACAAGACAGACTATGAAGATACTTTGAACTAACCAATAGCATACAAAGCTAATGCTGATGTTACACCAGTGAGTCACTAAGGAGAGTCTTGAAGCTCAGCACAGATGGACAGAGTACAGAAAAGATGTTGCAGTTTTTTCCAAATAACCATGTAAGTTGACTAATGTTGTATCCACAAAATGTTGCCTAGATGATGACTAGTTAATTCACACCAATATATCATGAAATGCCTGTTAACATGAATATTAATGTTGCTGTTAACCCATGCAATATTCCTTGATAGCTAGTTGTTGCCAGGAATAAACCCAGTTCTCTTTATTTTCTTTGCAAAAGTTGTTCTCACTGTTGCTTTTGATATATTTCAAAGAAATGTTTATTGTCACAACAGAAGGAGCAAAGAGTCGGAGAGGAGACAACAGACCAGAGGCCAGCAGCAGGACCATGATGTAGGATCTTCTGTTACCTGAGAATAATTTGCTTAAGACGAGCAAATTATTACTTATTCATAATTTGTTTATTACTAAGATAAGTAATAAGCAAATTATTACTTACCTTAGTAATAATCTGCTTATTACTAAGATAAGTAATAAGCAAATTATTACTTATCATGCAGATAAGTAATAATTTGCTTATGCCCTAATTTTCACCCATACAAACACAAAACCAACACAATGCTTATGACCCACACAAATACAGGCTACAAGCACACAACTGTAGACACGTTGTGTGTCTGACCCACACAAAGACAAACACACACAATGTTACACAGCCACACACACAAACCTATATTCCTACATAGCCTATATCTTACAAATTACACTAAGTTATAAAAATAGTCAAATGAACCTTACCTAGTAGATATGAATTCTCCTCTTGCCGGTTCTCAGGCTCAGATTCTGTCTGTGACACCCAGAGGAGGTGAAATGATCCCAGACGCGCCATTTCTTTTCTTTTTGTAAATATTTCTGTCTAAAAGTCTGTTACACAAATTCTTTGTTTAATTTTTAGCTTCACATTTAGATATGGAAAAAGTGTGAGTCACAAAAAAACCCCAAGCAGTTTTGAATCTGAACTCAGATCCAGAACCGCACAGCATTCTGGGAGATGTAGGCAGAGGAATGACTTTAGCTGTTCTTCCTGACTCTCTCTTTGGTTACCTAGCAACTTAGTCATTCTTTGGTTACCTAGCAACGACCTTTTGCGTAACTCGCGCAGCAGCAGTTTCAGCTACCAGTTTGGTAGTATTTTGGATAATTAAATCAAAAGACTAATAAATAATTATCAATATTAACAATTATTGACAGACTGATGTGAAATACTTTTACTGCTATGAGTTTTTCAGCTTTATTGTCCAGCTTACATTCAATAGAGATCTAAAAAACTCGTTTCCTTCCCTTGTGAAGTGACGTTTACATACGTGGCTCTTGTTTATAGTCTGATTTAATGTCACACAGAGAGGAAATGCATGTTTCATTTTATGTAATATCGTCAAATACAATGTGTCTTTGGAATTCATGCGACATAATTGAATACTGTAAGCCTTTCTTACGGTGTACATGGTACTTTCTGCTATAAGGTAAGGCCATCGTGAGGTTTTTCTATGTATGCTATATCTCGTTGTGAAATATCTGAAGTGTTATATATATTTTTCTTTAGGACAGAAAAGCGTCACAGACCTATGATATAAACAGAAACTTTCCATAAGTAGGAAAGAAAGAAAACATGCATCCAAGTTATTTGGACTATTTCTGAGTTATGATGGCCTGGTGAGTCATCTGACAGGTTTGATTGTGTCTCTTTTGTGTTGGTTTTCTGAATGGTACAGGATTGTTTTCATGTGCAGTTCCATCTCAACCTTACACAGACAGACGTAGACATGCAGCGTATAAATCGATTCTCAATAAAACGTTTTGCACCAAAGAGTTGAGAATAAACACTGAGGCTCTTTACTGTATTTGAAATGTTAAATTGACATTTGTGACTGTATACGATACAGACCAGCAAATATTGCAGTAAGCATATTGCGAGGGAACACAAAAAAAATCTCCCCTTCCCCCATGTCCCCTAGTTTCACCTTTCTTAAAACACTAAAACTCTCAACACTTGTAGGTAAGGCAGAAGCTGCATTGCCATTAAAGAAGAGCAACAAAATCATCTCAACTTTGTTTTATTGGAGATTTTTCTACATTATTACAGTATTTACATTTACAACATAATTATCAAATATAATCATAGAGCTAACTGTTAGCATGATTAGTTTGATTATGAATTGATCATAAACAAACTGATGGAAAATAGGTTTCACTAAACCGAGAAATGAAACCTTCAGGTCCTTTCAGCAGTTCGGTTTCAAGTCGTATTAAAGCGGTTAGCGCCATCTAGTGGACAGAATGCTGAACGGCATCACCTGACTGGCTTCATCCACCTGCGTTATCTTCAGGACTGTCAGACAATAGTTTCTAGTAATTAACGAAAAATAGAAATCTGTATTAATAATAATAATATGAAAAGGATATTGTGTCAAATAATAAAGATTATTTTTGTATTTTGTTGAGAATAATTAATCTGTCCCCAGTTTCGGGATTCATAAGCTTTTATTTTGAAAGATGGGTAGAAAGTTTATCCATTAGCGGTTGGAGCATGGTATTTATTTACCTTGGTATTTCCTTATTTTAGGTTGCTGCTACAATGTTAAAGTTATTAGTTTGAAATCTGCTGCAAACAGGAAACTGATCTTACGTAAAATAATCAGAAAAGGTTTTTAAATCAAACTAATTCCTCCTTTAATGACTAAGTTAGTGGGAAACTCAAAAATAATTTATGTTCTATTTTAATGTGTATTTTTTACTGCTTACATTTTTGTCCAATTGCAACAAAATTCTGACCTTTAACAATTTAATTGATTTTTTTCTTAAAATAACTGGGTTAGAAAACTATAGAGAATTTTTTTTTAAATCTAACAAAAATCTTTAACATTTGAAATATATTTTAACAACACCTTTATGTTGTATGTAGAGTTAGAGAGCATAAATGTTTCCTTCACTCCATGTAAATAGGAATCAGCTTGAGTGAAGGTTTAATGATCTTTATACTCTGCACATTTTAATGTTCCTTGCTTTCGTAAATATTTAACTATCTTTCATCTACAATTTATTTGCTCAATATATTTTGGTTTTAGTTTTATATTTCATGCAGAAATAGGAGAGTAACATGGCCAGGCGGACTGATTGTGGCCAATAGTTTTATTTATTTAGTTAGTTTTAAAATCTGACATTTATTTAGCGACCCGATTCACACTCCATTCCAGTAGATGGCAGTAATGCTCATCTAAACTTGGCTTGGCGACCGCTTTAATTAGAAACACCTGCAGCCTCAGGTTCCCACGGGAAGCTTTTTACCTGCTTTGTTTGACGGAACTACTTTATACTTTGTACCCAGGTAATAAGAACATTTATATATTAAAGATCTGCGTTTTGCTACAGATACGTGAAAGTCAAACATATTTCAGAAAATGTCATCAGTGAAAATGTCCAGATTTTCTCTCTGCTGATCAAAACTTCAAGAACTTTCTGCTTCTCCTCCGAAAAGTTGTAAATATCCTTGTATCCACGACAAGGTGAGCTTTGTAAATTATGAGGTCAAAAAATGTGTTTTTTCCCGTAGATTTGTAAAATGGGTCCTAATTCTACAGGTTACTGGTTAAAAGCTGAATCCTCTCAGGTGGATGACAGGGAACAGATTTTGACCCCTCAAACATTTAAAACGAATATTTTTATTTTGTTTTGCTGATTTTTGCTGCTTTTGTTTGTTGCAATGTTGTATTACCTTAATATTTATTCCAAATTGGTGAACTTTTCTTATTTTCCTGCTTCTATTGTCAGGTTGTGTTCTCTGCATGTATTTAGGTAAAAATGATTTCTGATGTTCAGATAGGATTTCTCAATAATCAGGATGCTGAATGATTTGTTTCTCTGAGAGAACAATAAATGATTCAGAACGTTTATAACAAATGCACTTTTACCACATTTTGTCTTCAGTCTAGAGTTTTCTTCCTGTAGCAGTTTGAGACAAAAGTTTATTACCAGAATATTTCTTTCTTTCTAAATGTGCACAAGTAACGCCAACAGCAGGAACGTTAGGTTTCTGTTCTCATACATTTGTACATTTTGCTGAAGAACAAAACGGAAACAAACAAACTTTGCTGAAACTGGATCTGCATCCAAACCAGGTATGAACCGTTAACAGTCATAACATCTGTAAACAAACTGATCTGCTTAAAAGACTTTTTCTGCTCTCATGAAGGAAGTTTCTGTGATGTGTTTCAGTCTCTTTGTTTTCTCCACAGTTCTTTGTGTTATCGCTGTAACAGTAAGTCGAACAATGTTTTCTTTTCTCGGCCTGCATCGGATTAGACTTTGGACCGAACTTCATTCAACATGACGCGGCACCTTTGGCAACCTGCCCACCCTAAAGCTAAATGTTTTTGCAGAATCAAACCGCAAATCTCAATTGTTTCTCATTTTCCTGCATCAGAGAAACATCTCAACTCCATAGTCAGAAAATACAATAATATTCAGTATTTTTGTGTTTGCATTGATACTTATGCTTGAGATCAAAGTAATCTATTTTTTGTAGGAAGAGAAAAATAAAATCAAGTCATTTACATGTTTAATGAGGATTTTAATCATTTTGTAGATATTCCAAACATTGAATTTCTGACATTAAATCCACGTTGGTTTATTTTTATTTTTCAGCCTTCAGTCTGACATTTAAATGTTCCAGCTTGCAGCACTGTGGTGCTTTCGCAGCAGAATCATTTCCTCAGTCTTCTGTGGACGCTGCACGCCAGCGTCAAGCTCAGGGCTCATGTTCAACAGTTCTTCACTAAACCAAAGTACAATGAAGCCCAGCAGAGGGGAAATGAGATGGAGGAAGTCTGCGGTCGCCCTGCAGTCAGCAGGAAGCATCAGTGAACCCACAATGGAGCCTGGCAACGAAAAACCCCATAGCAACGGTTGAAGTCTGCTGTTCAACAGGACAGGTGGAAAAATCGATTCTAATCGTACATAAAGGATCAAACTGAACACTTTCCTTTTAGGTTTTTTGTGCCTTTCCTGCCTATTGGACCTTTAACTCTGGTGGACAATAGAAGATAATCCAAGAATCTCCCAAATATAGTAAATTAGAGAATATTCTCTAAAATATCGCAATAATGCTGCAAATGAAACAAAATGGATTGAATCAAAAGTCATTTTGTTAAACTAAAGACTCTGAGCTCAGAACACAGTTCATTGTTCCTCTTTTTTAAAAAAATCTCTGATAAGGAATGTTTTAATGGAAATATTTATGGATATAAATATTTTTCTTCTTGATTGTAAACCAGAGGAAATGTTTTTAACCCCACTCTGTCAGGTTCTCTGAACATTTAGAGAGGCTGTGTGTCTCTGACCTCCAGCTGTTTCCAGAAGCTTCATCTGAGCGGAAATCATCCAGGAAGTCTGGGAATGAAGCTGCTCTCTGCTGGACTGGGGCGGAGATGCGGTTCTGCCAGGTACGGACCCAGTAAAGTTTGAGCCGCCGGGTTAAATTTGTGTAGATCTGACCCTCAGGAGTCCACAGAGGAACATCCTCCTGAACCAGCCGGTTTATACGCCCAGATTTTACAAAGTACGTTCAGGCTAACACAGGAAACAGTTTCTATATGCGTTTTTATTCCCAAAATGGGAAACACTAATAAAGGAACGCTGATTCACCTCTGTTCCTCTTTGTAGGCATAAAATTAACTCTTTAGCAAATATTTTTTTGTATCTATTTTAAAGACTTTCCAGAAAGCTGACTTGTTTCAGTGTTGCTCTACACGAACAGGTCCATGTTGATCTCAATGTTATGGCACTCGGTGCTTTGACTTGGTGACTTTTCACTTTTTATTTTTGGCAGCTTTGCGCTTCCATACTTGTGGATAAACAAGGAGCAGGAGGGTGAACAAACAGGAATTGGTTTTTGACCTGGATTATGCTGAGCGGTGAAGACGCATGTTCTCTGGGATTCTCCACGCTCTTTTTCTGGAGTGTTGCATTTCAAAAATACGGTATGTTTGTCCTTTTTTTTTTTGGACGATGTATATTTTATCTTTATATGATTAAAAACCAAAAACAGTGAGTATATGGAGATAATGTGGTTATTCCCAACAATCAAATATAATGTTATTTTTTAAAATTGAACTTACATCAGATTTGTTGTTGCTGATCCAGACAGAAATGATAAACGTATTTTATTTTGGAGCGACATCCAGAGGAAATGAAGCTGCGGTCCAGTTACCTCGGGATGCGGTCCAGTTTGACGTTACACCCGACGTAACGGCGACTTTCATCATAGTGACGTCCACACAGACCAGACATCATGTTGAACTTTACGCTCCACAACCAAACACCATTTCAGTTTGTTCAGATTAGTTGCTGGTTCTACTCTACCATTGGTTTAAGACACACTCTTACATAAAATAAACATGTTTCCACCACAGCTTACTGCAAGGAGCGGCCATATTAAAACTCAAAGTCAGCCTTACAAGTCGTAACTGGGGCAAGTTGGCGTTGCTCCCAGTTTAATAGTGGGAAATCCAGCTTGTGAGGGCGATCTGCTTGATTTTACCAACTGGGATGTTGGATTTTCCCAATACAACTGGAACGCAGCATGAGTCCCCATGTATGAAGAGTATGTTAATTTAGCAACCCAGAAAACGGCATATAATTGCCATTGGATACTAATAACAAATCTGCCTGTTCTCCTTCCATTTTCTGGGTTTAATAGATGCACTAACTCTAGAACTGTTTGGTCAAATGTTTGTGAAAAACGTTTCATTTAAATCTTGTGAGGTATAAGCATTTCCCATAACTACCATGTATAATAAATGATACTAACAAGATTTTATAAAGGCTGGTATTGAGATTAACAAAGCAACTGCAAATAAAACAATAAATGAGAAGCTTGTCATTAGTCAAAGCCAGTTTAGTTGGTAATATTTTAGAAAGAAGTTTATGAAGGCTGCTATAAAATGAACCAATTACAAACATGACATTTTGGGTGCCTGACTTTTATTTAACTCTAAGAGCTGAAATGTTGTTATATATCAAATAAAGTTTATAGCTGCATTTTTAACAGTAAACTGCTGCCTAATGGTTTTTTGTGGATACAGCATAAAAAATGACAAAACAGAAGTGAAAGATGTTAAACGTATTGAGATCTTAAAGGGAGACGTTTGTTTCGTCGTTGTGAGCAGTTGTGGTGTTGCTGTGAAAACGGATCCTGATGCAGCAAACGTTTTCACCAAACCACTTCCCCCTTCGCCTCTCATGAAGGCCGAGTTTAAATTTGAAGCAAGTTTCATTCTTTTCAACCTTTTTTCTAACTGTGTTTTACCTGCTGCTGTTGCGTGATGCATGTTTTATCCATCCATCCATCCATCCATTTTCTTCCGCTTATCCGAGGTCGGGTCGCGGGGGTAGCAGCTTCAGAAGGGAGGCCCAGACTTCCCTCTCCCCAGCCACTTCTTCTAGCTCTTCCGGGGGAATCCCGAGGCGTTCCCAGGCCAGCCGAGAGACATAGTCCCTCCAGCGTGTCCTGGGTCTTGCATGTTTTACTCAATGCTAAATCTGCAAAGATTCTTTGGAAAACTTTTGTTTATTTGAAAACTTTTGCTTCACTTTCAGTTCACTTTTCCTTTCTAGCTGTGAGAAACGCCTCTGTCTCTCATGTGCTTTGTGGCTGAACACAATGTTCACCAAATGGCTTAAATATAAGTTTTTACACGTTTACTTACTTGGTAATGTTAAAATATATTAACACTTAATGCAGATTAATCTGTTCTTTAAAAAACTTGTAACTTAGATAAAAGAAATGAAGCCTAAATAAACATAAGAGATGAGGAAGTATCACCTCTCTAACAGGAAGTACAGATGCCCTTCAACAAAATGCTTCTACCAGACGCTTTATTTAGTCAGAACAAGAACGACGAGGCGTCGATGAGCAATGGCTGAGCTAAAATTGATCAAAGTTCATTTATTTCTAATCCTGGGGCTTCAGTTTATTGGTAAGAACATAAAGAAATATTTACTGTCTCAGAAAATATAGCTGGGTATCAGATCTAATTCTAGATGCTAAATTCAGTATACTGATGTTATATTTACACTTTTATGTATTAGAAATGAGCTGTTTTCTGTTATTAAACACGAGAATTGAACAATGCATCAGTTGGTTGACCTGAATCATCTTGAAATGTTTAGATTTATGCATTTTAAAAGTATTTTTCAGTGTCTTTTTTTTTTTTTTTAACCCAACAGTGTGCGCAGGTGGATCATCTGTTTTCATAAGATCTGGGGATGATATGGTTTTGTCTTGCCAACATGTGATAAGTGGTCAGATAAACTGTAATGGTACCACATGGCTCTATAGTAACCCCAGAGGCTCAGTAGAACTGGTTACACTGGGACAGGTTAAAAATGTTCAGAGTAAATCTAACAGACTGAGTGTTGCAGCAAAATGTTCTCTGGTAATGAGGAACATCACAGTGAAGGATGCTGGTTATTATGAATGCCAACAATATAAATCTGAAGCTGAACCCAGTAAACACATTCTGGTTCATCATTCTGGAGTTTCTCTGTCTGTTGTTCACAGTGAGTATGAATATGAAGTTATTTTTCTCTTCTACACTTTATCACTGTTGTATCTATTTTAAAGATTGAGCTCAATAGTAGCCAGACTGTCCTATTTTGTCTAATTTGTGTAAAATTTCTCATCCAATATCTTATTTCTTGACCAGTGAGTGAGCAGAAGGTTACAGATGTGGTGACATTAACCTGCTCTGTGGAGACACGCGGTCAGTGTGGATACAGAGTGAAATGGCTGACTGACTGTTCTACTGGGAATATCGCTTTGATCAACTGTACAACACAACACTCTGGCTGCTCTGCTGCAGTTTGTTTTATAGAGGATTCCTATACACAGAGGTGTGAGGTCCAGTGTGAAGTCACAGACGGTGAAACCAAACAGATCTTCAACTTCAACCATCAGTCCACTGAAGATAAATCAGGTGAGAAAAGTTTTTGCTACAGACTGAACAAAATAATCAGAAATACTTAATTTCATCTGGTTTGATGTTTGCATGTATTTTGTTTTTCTCATTCAGATTGAAAACATAAACCTAATAACTTCCTGGTTTTGTCCATTTATTTGCATGCAGGTAAAACTTCATGCAACCCAACAAGAAAACCGTTTGATACCACAACATCAGATCCAGCCACAAAACCTACAAACGTTCTCCTGTCAAATGAAGGTAATGAAACATTAACCATAAACTCCACCACAGCACTGAGTTCTGATAGTCAAAGAACCATTTGGTTCTTCTCATCATTGTCTGTTACCAGGACATTTCTTTCCACATAAAGGCGACACATGCTTGTTCAGTCAGGATCTTGTGTGAAATGCAAACATGTCAACATCCTACACTAATGGCCAACTAAGAACAAGCATTCAGAGGAAATTATTATATGCAACCATTTAAAAAACTATATTTTTACCATTTAACCAACAGAACCATTTCATATGTTTGTTTCATTAATTATGCTTTCAACTATAAGGAAAAAGTAAAAACTAAAGCTGATCTCAAGTGTAACTTTTCATTAAGCTCCATCAGGAGCTCCCTACATTGCTGCTGCTGTGGTCTTAGTCGCACTCTTGACAGTTGCTGGGATTGTCATCAGATGGAGAACTAAACGTGAGAACATAAAACTTTAAATATTAAAATCAACAAGCGTTTTAACTGGATGTTAAAGTCGAGCCTGACGACTTTGCAGGAAACGTGAAGCAGGTGCATGTCTATGCTGTGAGTATCACTTTTATAACTAATTACACTATTCCTCTTTTTGAAAGCAGTTATTAATCAGCCTGCTTCTTTTCGTGGTTCAGGAAGTGAATCCAACTGTTCCAGTATCTACCACCAACCAGGAAACCAGCAGAGACAACGTGAGAACACACACAGCGCAAAGAAACCTCTGCTAATCATGACAACCGGAAACATGAGTTTCATATAAGATAAGATAAGATAAATCTTTATTGTCATTGTCACAAGGACAACGAAATTCAAAGGGTGCCATCAGTCGGTGCACATGCCCAAAAACAAAAAATAACTGTCTCACAATTCACACACAACGCAAGAATCAACAAACAACTGGCAAAAAAAGAAAAATAAGAACAGCCACATTCTCATATACATCATTTATGATGATTAATGGTTGTTTTTGATTGCATTTAGTTTTGTTATTGCTGTCGGGTAGAAACTGTCTCTGAGACGGTTGGTTCTGGTTCTGGTTGCTCTGTATCTTCTGCCTGAAGGCAGCAGTGTGAACAGAGAAGGTCCGGGGTGAGAAGGGTCCTTTGTGATGTGTTGTGCTTTTCTTAGACAGCGGTCGCTGTGCAGGTCCTCCAGTGAGGGGAGAGGGCAGCCAATGATTTTTTGGGCTGTATTCACAACCCTTTGGAGAGCTTTCCTGTGAGCCGTAGTGCTGCTGTTATACCAGACGCAGATACAGTAGGTCAGTATGCTCTCTATGGAGCACTTGTAGAAGGACACCAGCAGCTTCTCCTTGATGCTGTTCCTCCTGAGAACCCTCAGGAAGTTCAGTCTTTGCTGGGCCGTTTTTATCAGCTCCAAGGTGTTCATGTTCCATGTGAGGCCCTGCTCAATGTGGACCCCCAGGAAACAGAAATCAGCTACCCTCTCCACACATTTCCCCCCAATGGTTAGTGGTGTAATGTCCGTTTTATTCCTCCTGTAATCTATTAGGAGTTCTTTTGTCTTTGAGTTGTTGAGGAGCAGATTGTTCTCCCTGCACCACTGCAACAGCCGCTCCACCTCTCCCCTGTAGGCGGACTCGTCACCTCCTGAGATGAGCCCCACCACTGTGGTGTCATCAGCAAACTTGATGATGCTGTTGCTGTGGTGGGCAGAGGTGCAGTCGTATGTGTACAGACAATAGAGCAGGGGGCTCAGCACACAGCCCTGTGGAGAGCCAGTACTAAGGCTGAGGGCAGTGGATGTATGTTTTCCCACCCTAACTCTCTGCTGTCGGTTGGTCAGGAAGCTCAGAATCCACATGCAGGTGGAGTGAGGGAGACCCAGGTCCCCCAGTTTGTCCACCAGTCTGTGAGGGAGGATGGTATTAAAAGCAGAGCTGTAGTCTACAAAGAGCGTCTGCACATAGCTCCCCTGCTGCTCCAGATGTGACAGAGCAGCATGGAGGGCCATGATCACAGCGTCCTCTGTGGATCTGTTGGCTCTGTAGGCAAACTGGTGGTGGTCAAAGCCAGGAGGGAGAAGTGCTGTGATGTGACCCCGGACCAGTTTTTCAAAACACTTCGTCACCACAGGGGTTAGTGCCACTGGCCGGTAGTCGTTGAGGCAGGAGATGTGAGGTTTCTTGGGTATGGGGACTATGGTGGAAGATTTCAGGCAGGATGGGACTGTAGACAGGCCTAGGGACTGGTTGAAGATCCTGGTGAAGACTCCAGCCAGCTGATCGGCGCAGTCTTTCAGGACACGTCCAGGGACGCCATCAGGTCTAGCAGCCTTCCTTGGGTTGACAGCCCGCAGTATGCGCCTCACCTCGTGCTCCTCTACAACGAGGGGTGTGGTGTTGTGGGTCGCTTGGTGTAGTGTGGCTGCCTCTGTTGGCTTCACCTCAAAGCGGGCAAAGTAGAGGTTCAGCTCCTCTGCCAACGTGGCGTCGCCTTCCGCAGCTGCGAGGTTGGTCCTGTAGTTGGTGAGATGCTGGATTCCCTACCACACCTGCCTGCTGTTGTTACTGTCAAGGTAGCCCTCTATCCTCCTCCTGTAGTCAGACTTAGCCATTCTGATGCCGCTCTTCAAGTTAGCTCGGGCTGTACTGTAGACGGTCCTGTCCCCAGACCTGAAGTTGGTATTCCTGGTCTTTAGCAGTCGCTGGACCTCCTGAGTCATCCAGGGCTTCTGGTTTGGGAAGACCCGGATGCGTTTATCCACAGCTACAGTGTCAATACAGTACTTGATGTAGCACAGATATTAAGATTACTGTTCAAAAGCTCATAAAGCATCTAGAGTTCGATGTCTGCCTCTTTTAAAATAAACTGTTAAATTAGAAACGACTGTAACAAGATAAACCTGTCAAAGTTACTCTTCATGTCTCAGATGTTAAACTAAATGTTTCTTCTGCAGGTGGAGGATGAAGATGGTGTCTACTACTCCACCATCAGTGAAACTCCAGTCAGGTTTAATGTAAGTGTGATGCTAGTCAGTAAGATGTTCTTTACTCCTCGTCTCAATCTGACTGAAAGTTTTCACTCTGCTCCTCATTTTATCAGACTTGAATTTAAACTAAAGATTTTGACATTTCTTGTTGTTTCAAACCCACCAATGTTTGGAGTTTTTCAGCAGCACCACAGCCCAAAAAATGCGCAGATATGCAGAGAGTTGGTATTAGTGAAACATGAAATCTTTATTTTTGCAAACTTGTGTTTGCTCCACATGTCGGTGTGTCACGTTATGTGATTTTGTCTGGAAAAACAAACAGAAATTGATAGGTTGGAGCTAAATAGGATAAAAATAAAAGATAAAAAACTTGAAGCAGCTGTGTTAACATTTGTCAGGTTTTTGTGAATCAAACAGGAAGTATCTTATACCTTTTTGTTTTTTATTTTTCTCCAGGTTGTTGGTGAAAGGGACGACATGACCTACAGCACTGTGGGAGCTCCAGGCCCGCCTGCTGCAGCCTTTACTGATCCCAACGGCCTCTACTCTCTCCTCACCGCTCCAGGCAAATAGGTTGGAATGAGACTTTAATAATACTTTTCTGTTAAATTAGTAACATGTAAGTTCCAGATGTTGGTGGTTCTGAGTGACTCTTATATCTCTCTTTGTTTTAAAACGAATTCGATAATTTTGTCTGACATTTGCTTTTATCAGTTTCCTGTATTTCTATCAGCTGCATCAATAAAATAGTTTGTTGTCGTTACATGGGTATTACAGTCACTAATGTATACTTCTGTAGGTTTGTAGATATCTGAAAGCTGATTATAATAAATAGAAACTAAAGAGAAGCATTAGATTATTACACTCAGATGACACATTTACTACTTCCTGTTTAACAGCCATCAAGCAGCCGAGTCACACTTACCGCTCCCTGGAGTTACCAGAAGTACTAATGTTTTATTTCTTCCTTTCTTTCTTCTTCTTTTGCACCATATGATCATGCTCTACTTAATTTTATGTAACTTCATCACTTCTCTAGTTCAGCTGCAGGTTTATGAAGTTATTGAAACGAGAAAAATCATCAGAATTTGCAATATAACACATTTCTGAGAAACAAACTTATTTACTCAGCTGCATGTTTGAAAACACAACATATTAATCATTATTTTAATTGCTATATTTTCTAATTAATAAATTTACTCCTTATCATTTTGTCATAGTCACATTTTCAAGAATAATTCATCCAGTAGGAGGCACTGTTGAGTGAGATATTAATGTACCATATAGAAGTCATCGGCAACAGATATAGAAAATCTCATAATGAGAAGTTTTTTTTTTTGTTTTTTTTTTGAGTGGCAGAAACGGGCTTCCATTAAAAAACAGTGAGTAAAAACTGAAGCGATGATTTATGTTTTTAGTTGAGCACATAAACATAGATTTTTACATTTCTCAATGTTTTAACTTGACATGTTGTTACATTTAATTTGAATTAGATTAATATTTTTAGGATGTCTCTAATATAAATCTGTATAGTTTCAGGACTCTACATTCATATTCTCCAGTTTTTAAAAATGATCTGTTAATAAAATGATTTTAGTTTCATCTCAAATGGGTTTGTCTTCAGTTGCAGAATGATGATGATTTTTATTATGAACTGTGAAAAGACTGGACACTGTTTTGGTTTCTGTCTAAATCCAGTGATCAACAACATCAAATCCACAATAAAGTTCCCAAAATCCCAAACTGCACTTTGCATCAAATCTTTATTTTATTTTGTAATTATATTCATTACACACAAGAGGGCAGTATAGAGCCAGAATCAATAATTGTTATCAGGTTTTAAATAGTCAGACAGAAACTTGTTCTGTTTTGCTCCAGTTTGTAACCACAGAGATGCTTTTACTGATGTAAACAGTTTCAAATGTTCTGGTTTGACACTTGGGTCCCTCTTACCTTCATTAAATGGGCCAGAAGTTGAGTTGAATTCACCTTCTGGTTCTATCAGGTTCTGTTCACAACAAAGCTGTTATCAGTGTGCGATGTGTCCACTTCTCTTTCTGTGGCTCTTCTAGTCTCTCTGTATCTATGTTATAATCTGCTGTTGACGCTTTAAGCTCAGCTTCAGCCTGAGAACTTCCTGTTTGTCGCCGTCCAGTGACGAGATCCTGTTGACCAGAAGTTGCTTATTGTCTTGGTCACATGACAGAATGTGAACGGCATGATGACTATTAAAAAACCAACTATGATGAAAGCAGGAAATGCATTAGTTGACTCACGGACTGAACAGTTGGTGTGAATTTTGGACTTAAGCTCAAAGTTGGAGAACAACAAGTTGTGAAAAAATCTCCTGAAACATTGAAAAGCTGGATACATGCATACAAAAATTTAGAAAAGGTCACACTAAAGTTACCTATAGAGGTCATAGTTCACCGTAGTTACTCTTGATATTTTACTCGCTGAATATCGCATTTTGTAAATGAACAAAGCAGCTGCTAACAGAGCAATCAATAACAGTAAAGGTTATTTCTATGCAAAAACTAGTTATTAGTATAACGTAGCAAGAAGTATAACAAGAATACTAATTAACTGGATGTAAAGTGACTCTTTTCTAAGCTAAAATAAACATGAGTTTCTCGTTGTTTTAACACATTCTTTTTCTTTTTTGAAAACCAGCAGAGCTATGCAGTGAACCACTTTCTCACCAAATGACTTCCCCCTTCATGTGAATGTCTGAGTTAAAAGTAGAAACAAGTTGTGCTAAAATTTCACCTTAAACTTTCTGCTTTACTTGCTGCTATTGTAACTTTTACATGAATTTGATTTCAATGCTGAGTCTACAAAGACTGACTGTTAAACTTTTCTCTTAAAGACCTTCTAAACATTCAGTTTAGTTCACTTCCGCTTTATGACGGTGAGAAACGCCTGTCTCTGATGCGCTTTGTGGTTGAACACAATGTTCACAAAAAGGCATTAAGATGCATTTTAGCCTGTTTAGATCTTAGCAAAGTAAAATATGAATGTGAGAGTTAAAATGTCTAATTTTAGCTCAGACATTCATCTGAGAACTGAAGAGGGAAGTGCTTTGATGAGAATGTGGGCAGCAGCAGAGAGCTGCTGGTTTTCACAGCAACAAGTTTAGTTTATTGTTAAATGCCATGAATCGAGGGAAAGTATTTATTGCGATGTTGAATCCTGCTGGCTGAATGTGGCTGTGGCTTAAAAGTGCTTTGAGTTGTTGGTAGAACCTGAAATGTGTGGATATGTGACTGATGTTCGATGGCTTATAAAGATGCAGTTAAATATGAGGCAACAATTTGAGTAGTGTGTGTAATAATCCAGTTCATCTGTTACAAATGATGATTTTCATATTAAGTATCATCACAATGAGAGTGAAAGTCTTAAAGACTCTTAACCCAACATACTGACCAACCTGTTGCGCTCAGGTTTAAGAAAAAAAAGTGATCTGGTTTCTGAATGTATTTTGTCTTTTGAGATGCAAAACGGAAAAAGTTTCGCATGGGAAACTTTTAAAAGCTCTGAAGGTTTTACCACAATGATGATGCAATAAATGACCAAGTTACATACTACTTATTTCCTAACATAATGAGTATGTGAGAAAGTAACACCTCTTTTATCACGGAAGTACAGACGACCTTCAATAGTTGCCAGTGTCGGTTTAGTTCATTAGAACAAGAAAGACGGAAGCATCAAGGAGCAATGGCTGAACTAAAATGGATTAAAGTTCATTTATTTCTGTTCCTGGGGCTTCAGTTTACTGGTAAGAACATAAAGAAATATTTAAATGGCTCAGAAAATATAGCTGCTCATAATCATAACAAGGAAACGTTTTATTTATAATGCTACCACAAGTCAGTCATTTTCTGTCATTGAACATCTGAAATATGTCTGCAAGCTTCCAGTTAAATTGAATGATCTTGAAATGTTCAAGTTTCTGTATTTATGTCTTTTTTACTGTCTGTTTTTGTCAACAGTGTGCACAATAACTGGATCATCTGTTTTCATAAGATCTGGGGATGATATGGTTTTGTCTTGCCAACATGTGATAAGTGGTCAGATAAACTGTAATGGTACCACATGGTTCTATAGTTACACCAGCGGCTCAGTAGAACTGGTTGAACTGGGACAGGTTAAAAATGTTCAGAGTAAATCTAACAGACTGAGTGTTGCAGCAAACTGTTCTCTGGTGATGAGGAACATCACAGTGAAGGATGCTGGTTATTATGAATGCCAACAATATAAATCTGAAGCTGAACCCAGTAAACACATTCTGGTTCATCATTCTGGAGTTTCTCTGTCTGTTGTTCACAGTGAGTATGAATATGAAGTTATTTTCTCTTCTACACTTTATCACTGTTGTATCTATTTTAAAGATTGAGCTCAATAGTAGCCAGACTGTCTATTGTATAATTGTATAATTTGTATATTTTATGTAAAATTTCTCTTCCAATATCTTATTTCTTGACCAGTGAGTGAGCAGAAGGTTACAGATGTGGTGACATTAACCTGCTCTGTGGAGACACGCGGTCAGTGTGGATACAGAGTGAAATGGCTGACTGACTGTTCTACTGGGAATATCGCTTTGATCAACTGTACAACACAACACTCTGGCTGCTCTGCTGCAGTTTGTTTTATAGAGGATTCCTACACACAGAGGTGTGAGTTCCAGTGTGAAGTCACAAACGGTGAAACCAAACAGATCTTCAACTTCAACCATCAGTTCACTGAAGATAAATCAGGTGAGAAGACTTGTTTCAGGTTGAATAAAAATAATCAGGCATATTTAATCTCATTTGTTTTTTTGCATCTTGTGGAGGGGAAAACATGAACCAAATAACTTATTGATTCTGTTTGTCTGCAGGTGGAACCACATGCATCCCAACAAGTATAGTTGAAGATACCACAAAACTAATTACAGCCACAATACATCCAACCATTTCAACGTTTAATAAAGACAAAGGTAATTAAAAATGAGACTCCATCTTGATACCCCAACAGTCAAAACTACTTGGTTCTTCCACCATTACCTGTTACCAGAACAAAAGTTCTTTCCACATCAGCACAAATGTCCCAACATTAAGGTGACAAGAGTTTGTTGAGTCAGCGTCTGGCAGAAAATATAAACATGGCTCCTGCACTAACATTTAGCATAAGTGAGTTGTATTGATTATATTTTCACCCATAAGACTAAAGTAAAAAGGAGATAAATTCCTTAACAGGTGATCTAAGATGTAATTTTTTTACTGGTTTGTTGTCAGGAGCTCCTTACATTGCTGTTGCTGTGGTTTTAGTCACAATCTTGATATTTGCTGGGATTGTCATCAGGTGGAGAACTAAACGTGAGGAAACTTTAAATATTAACAAAAATCATCATGCATTGTAATTCTGGAGGTTAAATCCAAACCTGATGTCTTTGCAGAAAACCAAAGACAGGTGCACGACTGTCCTGTGAGTATAATCACTGTTATAACCAATTTCTCAATTCTTCTTTGTGAAAGCATTAAAATGATTATTCATAACTGTCTTTTTGTGTAGAATCTGAATCTAAATGCTCCAGTGCCTCCTACCCTCCTGGAAAACAGCCATGGCAACGTGAGAACACAAACATAAAAACAGATTTTTAAAGTTGTGCCTTTTAAAAATAGATTGCTAAATGTGATAACATATTAATTAAAGTAACTGTACATCTCACTGAAGTAAAACTACATCTTTCTCCATTAGCAGGTTGATCCAGAAGATAGTGTCTGCTACGCCACCATCAGTAAAGCCCAAGTAAGGTTTAATGTAAGTGTGACTCCAGTCAGTAAGTGGAGACATATGTAAGATTTTAATCTCTAGAAAAGTCTCAATAAAAGCCGTTCCAAGTTTTCACACTTGAAATGGCTCAAATAAAGCGAGGACTCAGCAAAACAGATAATGGGCTAAAAGTTGAAGACATTCAGAACAACAGACAACAATCCCAAGTCTGGCTGTTGGAGAAAATTAACCCTGAGAGCAGACCGCAATGTGCTAAAAGTCTAAAAGTATCATCACTTCATCAGGTGGCTTGTTTGACTTTTCCTTTTTTTTCAGATTGTTGGTGAAAGAGACAACGTGATCTACAGCACTGTGTCGGCTGCTGGCCCGTCTGCTGCAGCACCATCTGACCCCAACAACCTGTACGCCACCATCACCGCCCCAGGAACATAGTTTTATAATGAGACTTTAATAATACTTTTGTGTTAAATTAGTAACATGTAAGTTCCAGATGTTGGTGGTTCTGAGTGACTCTTGTATCTTGCTTTGTTTTAAAATGCATTGGATAATTTTGTCTGACATTTGTTTTTATCAGTTTCCTGTATTTTATCAGCTGCATCAATAAAATAGTTTGTTGTCGTTACATGGGTATTACAGTCACTAATGTATACTTCTGTAGGTTTGTAGATATCTGAAAGCTGAGTATAATAAATAGAAGCTAAAGAGAAGCATTAGATTATTACACTCAGATGACACATTTACTACTTCCTGTTTAACAGCCATCAAGCGGCCGAGTCACACTTACCGCTCCCTGGAGTTACCAGAAGTACTAATGTTTTATTTCTTCCTTTCTTTCTTCTTTTGCACCATATGATCATGCTCTACTTAATTTTATGTAACTTCATCACTTCTCTAGTTCAGCTGCAGGTTTATGAAGTTATTGAAACGAGAAAAATCATCAGAATTTGCAATATAACACATTTCTGAGAAACAAACTTATTTACTCAGCTGCATGTTTGAAAACACAACATATTAGTCATTATTTTAATTGCTATATTTTGTAATTAATAAATTTACTCCTTATTTTGTCATAGTCACATTTTCAAGAATAATTCATCCAGTAGGAGGCGCTGTTGAGTAAGATATTAATATACCTACAGTTTCAAATGTTCTGGTTTGAGACTTGGGTCCATCTTACTTTCATTAAATGGGCCAGAAGTTGAGTTGAATTCACCTTCTGGTTCTATCAGGTTCTGTTCACAACAAAGCTGTCATCAGTGTGCGATGTGTCCACTTCTCTTTCTGTGGCTCTTCTAGTCTCTCTGTATCTATGCTATAATCTGCTGTTGATGCTTTAAGCTCAGCTTCAGCCTGAGAACTTCCTGTTTGTCGCCGCCCAGTGACGAGATCCTGCTGACCAGAAGTTGCTTGTTGTCTTGGTCACATGGTAGAATGTGAACGGCATGACGACTATTAAAAAACCAACTATGATGAAAGCAGGAAATGCATTAGTTGACTCACAGATTGAACATCCATCCCTCCATTTTCTTCGTCTTTATCCAGGGTCGGGTCGCGGGGATAGTAGATTCAGAAGGGAGGCCCAGACTTCCCTCTGTTTCTGATGCGCTTTGTGGTTGAACACAATGTTCACAAAAAGGCATTAAGATGCATTTTATCCTGTTCAGATCTTCTTAGCAAAGTAAAATATGAATGTGAGAGTTAAAATGTCTAATTTTAGCTCAGACATTCATCTGAGAACTGAAGAGGGAAGTGCTTTGATGAGAATGTGGGCAGCAGCAGAGAGCTGCTGGTTTTCACAGCAACAAGCATCAAAAACCTAAAACTATTTTTAAACAACAATAAGAAAACTTCATATCTTGATCTTTCACATTGTTAAGATTAAGTGAGTCTCATGCTGTTCTCTAGTAAAAGTTGACTCATGCTGAGAAGAAGTAATGACCGCTAATGATGTTTCAGACATTAGTGAGAGAGATATGCATCAACCACTGTTATGATGGAAAATTCATAATTGATCATCTGAATGCTTTTTTGAGACCTTGAAACATTTAAGTGTTCTGAAATCTTTACCACAGTCATTTCCATGCATCTGCTGTTAAAAAAGTTTCCAATTCTTTCCAATTCGTTAAAACGTTTAGTTTTAACGGCAGAGAGGGAATGCCATGAATCGAGGGAAAGTATTTATTGCGATGTTGAATCCTGCTGGCTGAATGTGGCTGTGGCTTAAAAGTGCTTTGAGTTGTTGGTAAAACCTGAAATGTGTGGATATGTGACTGATGTTCGATGGCTTATAAAGATGCAGTTAAATATGAGGCAACAATTTGAGTAGTGTGTGTAATAATCCAGTTTATCTGTTACAAATGATGATTTTCATATTAAGTATCATCACAATGAGAGTGAAAGTCTTAAAGACTCTTAACCCAACATACTGACCAACCTGTTGCGCTCAGGTTTAAGAAAAAAAAGTGATCTGGTTTCTGAATGCATTTTGTCTTTTGAGATGTAAAACGGAAAAAGTTTCGCATGGGAAACTTTTAAAAGCTCTGAAGGTTTTACCACAATGATGATGCAATAAATGACCAAATTACATACTACTTATTTCCTAACATAATGAGTATGTGAGAAAGTAACACCTCTTTTATCACGGAAGTACAGACGACCTTCAATAGTTGCCAGTGTCGGTTTAGTTCATTAGAACAAGAAAGACGGAAGCATCAAGGAGCAATGGCTGAACTAAAATGGATTAAAGTTCATTTATTTCTGTTCCTGGGGCTTCAGTTTACTGGTAAGAACATAAAGAAATATTTAAATGGCTCAGAAAATATAGCTGCTCATAATCATAACAAGGAAACGTTTTATTTATAATGCTACCACAAGTCAGTCATTTTCTGTCATTGAACATCTGAAATATGTCTGCAAGCTTCCAGTTAAATTGAATGATCTTGAAATGTTCAAGTTTGTGTATTTATGTATTTTTTACTGTCTGTTTTTGTCAACAGTGTGCACAATAACTAGATCATCTG
The DNA here is from genome assembly GCF_002775205.1 of Xiphophorus maculatus. NCBI lineage: Eukaryota > Metazoa > Chordata > Actinopteri > Cyprinodontiformes > Poeciliidae > Xiphophorus > Xiphophorus maculatus. Next base: position 3,089,536 of record NC_036457.1, read on the forward strand.
TTTTCATAAGATCTGGGGATGATACAGTTTTGTCTTGCCAACATGTGATAAGTGGTCAGATAAACTGTAATGGTACCGCATGGCTCTATAGTAACACCAGCGGCTCAGTAGAACTGGTTACACTGGGAAAGGTTAAAAATGTTCAGAGTAAATCTAACAGACTGAGTGTTGCAGCAAACTGTTCTCTGGTAATGAGGAACATCACAGTGAAGGATGCTGGTTATTATGAATGCCAACAATATAAATCTGAAGCTGAACCCAGTAAACACATTCTGGTTCATCATTCTGGAGTTTCTCTGTCTGTTGTTCACAGTGAGTATGAATATGAAGTTATTTTTCTCTTCTACACTTTATCACTGTTGTAACTGCTTTACCACAGAATACTTAATTTTCAAAAGTATGAACTTAATAGTAATTATAGTGACATATGTTGTTGCGCAACATCCCCCTCCCCCCTTCTTTCTCTACTCTCTCTCTCTCTACTTCCTCTTCTGAGAGGTAAGATGTGCTACCAGCTCTCTGTCTAACGGGTTAATTGAGTTTCCTGAATCTGCTGGGATGTATCCTGTCCAGAACTGAAGTAAACTCTGTTTAAAGCTGGTCTCCAGAAAAGACTCATCTGGTTTCTGACGGCCTACATCCAGGTGTCCCAACCTTCCTAACCCTGTGAATCAGCCAGACTGATCAGCCTGCAGCCAGCTAGTTTCACAGAGCTCACCTGTTAACTGTCGCTCCTTCTCTAAATTACAACTTGCTCGTTACTGAACCAGGTTGGTTTTAGTGACTCGTTCGAGTCCAAAGGATGTTGTTTTACATGTAGTTTTTGGGCTAAAAGCAATCTATAAAACATTTTCCAGCTCTTCCTCTCCAGAATCAAACATCAGAGCTATTTTACAACCATCAAAGAACTTTAAGGTGACTCATTAACTGAATGTTCACAAAACCTTTGAGAGAGACGGACGGAGTTTGGCGTTTCAAGAAACCAGAACTGGCCTGATGATGAAGAAGGTGTTGCAGCAGGAAGAGGAAGTTGATCGATGAAGGCAGGGATCTCTGTAGGTCTGATGAGTTTCTTCTCCGCATGGATGGTGAGGTCACACAGGACTTGGTGCTGGCAGGAAGAGTAGTGACTTAGAGCGGCAGGTCTCGGCTCTGAAGCTCCCTCCATCTTGTCTCACAATCTTCCTGGTCTGTTGAGATGTAGACAAGCCGACCTCATGGAAGGAAGGCACCAGTTCTTTGTCTTTGCCTTTATTTTCATCTTTGTCTTTGGGGTCTGAACCCAGCTGATGAGAGAAGTGCGATTTGAAGCCACAGGTTGTGGGCCTGACGGGTTGGTCCCCATGCGCAGGACAGTCTTCGGCTCTGTGGCCCCGGCTCTTCTTCAGCTGCAGAGTTCTTTGTCCATCTCGATCTTGGCTCGAAGCTGCCTGGAGGATCCAACCAAAGGTTCCTCTTTTGCACCCACCTTTTATAGGGTTTATCCACCTTTTGGTGGGTTCGCATTGGCTAGCCCTGATGTTGTGCTTGTTTCATTGGCTGTCTGCTCAGACAGATGATCTCATATTCATCACTGTCTTATAGACATTATGTCCTGATGTCTGTGCTAATGTCTCAGGGTTGCTCAACCTCCTATGTCCGTTGCCTGCACAACCTTTTCTTTGAAAAGTTTAAGTTGTCCAACAATCTGCTTCCAAATAAGACGTTGATCATCTCTGCTCTCCTGTTAGTTTCCCTTTTTCCCCTAACCTTTCACCTTTCACCTACCATCTATCTCCAATATATCAGTGATTGCAGTTACACCTTTTTACACCATTTCAATTTCTATGTCAAAATTACATTTATAACTTCTTTAGCTTCTCTGATTTAGCATTCATTTATAATTTTATAACCATAACTTATTAGTTACTCTTATTATAATCCTAATGTGAGTTATTACAGATGTTTTCTGAAAAGAAACCAAGAATAATCCATGATTCTAATTATTTGACACCAAAGTTACAGTTACATGTTTTACTTGTAAGTATACCAACAAATGTAAGTGTAAGTATTCTTACAAATAAACCAATAATAATATAAGTATTTTACTTTGAATCTTATCCAATTACTCAAAATGTTTAGACTTTATTCTTTAAAATTTTCATGTTTTGAAATAAGGAATAGTCTCAACTATTTTTATAAATCTGCAGGCTGGAAACTTACTTCCTCATTTTTTGGAAAACCTGCTCTTCCTGTTTCATGACTCTCCATGTCTGACTATGATTTCTTATGATTAGATAGAAAAAAGAAGTAGAATTAAAGCAAAGTCTGCAGGAGACAAAAGCAACACACACAACCAGATGGATTTTATTGACGTCTAAGTCTACTGTTGGGCCTAGATGTCACTTGTGTGATTAACTTTAAAGATAACTTTATTTATTGTTACTGTTAAGCTAAAATCTTCAGCATTGGGAAGTGAGATGTTCTCGGGTTTCCTTGACACATATTTTCTATAATTTGTATAAAATTTATCTTCCAATATCTTATTTCTTGACCAGTGAGTGAGCAGAAGGTTACAGATGTGGTGACATTAACCTGCTCTGTGGAGACGCGTGGTCAGTGTGAATACAGAGTGAAATGGCTGACTGACTGTTCTACTGGGAATATCGCTTCGATCAACTGTACAACACAACACTCTGGCTGCTCTGCTGCAGTTTGTTTTCTGGATCTTTCCTACACACAGAGGTGTGAGTTCCAGTGTGAAGTCACAGACGGTGAAACCAAACAGATCTTCAACTTCAACCATCAGTCCACAGAAGATAAATCAGGTGAGAAAAGTTTTTGCTTCAGGCTGATTAAAATTATTAGAAATATCTATTCTTCTGGAATTTCTGGTTTGGGTTTGCATGTATTATTTTTTTCATGCAGAGTGAAAACATGAACCTAAAAGCTTCTTGGTTTTGTTTGTGTGCAGGTAAAACTACATGTAACCCAACAAGAAAAACTGAAGATGCCACATCAGTTTTGCCTACGAGAAATTCTTTGTCCAGTGAAGGTAATGATGTTGGATGTTACTGTGAAACTTAAGGTTGTAAGTTTATTTATTTCTGTCTATATGTTTGTCACTCAAACTGCATGGAGTAAATGTTTGGGGGGAAAGTTCCCTGACTCATTAGTATCTTTACCAAATAGTTTTTAATGACCTAATCTCTTGTATGGTTATCAAACCAAATCCAAATGATTTTGTATTGATGGATCCATTGGAAGCAAAACCAAAAAAACATGCAAAAGGAGAGAGGAAGAGTTTCTGGAGGGACAATGTTAGTATCAAGCTTTTGTAGGCCGGAGACAGAAACAGGAAATTTTATGCGCCCCAAATGATATATTTACTGAAATAACCATGAAATAAAATGGAAGTTTTATTAAGTTATTTTAAGGCTTTCTGCTTGTTTACATGTGAAGATGCTGCATCTTAGTTTGATTTTAAACCTAATATCATTGCTGCAAACTGTTCTATCAGAAATCATTGGAATTAATGATGTGGACTATTTTAGATTTCTTTTTAGAGTTTGATGATGTGAAAATTAACAAATGTGAAATATGAAGTGACAGTAAACTGATATTTGTTTTTTATTTTCAGGAATAAAGATCATCATCTTCTCTCTGGGTTTAGTGGCACTTTCAGGATCTGTTCTGTTCGTTCACATCTGGATAAGAATCAAAGGTAAATACTAAAGATCTGACAGATTTCACTTACAATTCAATTAAAATTTACCATCCTTTTTTTGTTTTAGGAAACAAAACATGGACTGTAAGAAACAAAGTAAGTTAAAGTTGGATATTCAATGATTTACGCCTGTTTTTGTGGACAAACATTTTTTTTTGTTAAATTTTGTATAAATGTTTATCTTTGAGGATATTTGTCAGATAAAGCTGGGTTTCCTTAAAGGTCCTTTGTTTATATTGTTGTTGCCTGATGTTCATTTTTTCCTTCATTCATTGTCAACTAAATGGTTTTATCTCAAGAGAAATGTTTGTTTTTTATTTGCAGAGTGGTGATGATGAAGAAGATGAACTGTAAAAACCCTTGAGACTGTTTGGTTTATGTCAGAATCCATTCATGAATATTACCCAGTCCTCAATATATTAAGACCCAAACTGTTAGGCTGCAGACATTTTCATTAGTATTGATTTTATATGATAGTTAGATTATTTGCACACAAGAGGGCAGCAGAGAGCCGGAAGTAGTGAATCTTGTCACCTTGTTTTCAGGAAGAGGTTTGGTTAATGTCAGACAGAAACCTGTTAACTGTCGTTTTGCTTCAGTTTGTAACCAGAGATGCTATCAATATGTATGTTTTGCTAATTCTTTGCAAAAATATTAAGATTAATGTGGATTTATTATTATTTTTCTTTACATTTTATTTATTCTAAAATGTTGCTTGTATAAATATTTGTTATAAGATGTATTAAAAACTGCACATTTAACTTTTTTTTAGTAAAATTTGCTTTAAAAAGCAAGACATTGAATTCATTTTATGCTAATTGTTTATAATTGCTAATTTTATGCTGTTGAATAAAGTTATCAGCATATGACTCATAATCCAAGCAAAGAAAATAAAGACAAACTAAGTAGAGCTGTTCTGTGTTTGTCATGACTTGTTGAGTTTAGAGAAAATAATTACACACTTTCAGGTATTTTCAAACTTCACCTGGCTGTGAAATGTTTTTTAAATTAATTTTAATTTTTTATCATGAATAATTTCAACACTTTTTCACTTCAAACACTGATCATGTACGATTTAACAGAAAAATGAAAACTATTCAAAACTAAAGAAATTAAACTGCATCAATGTAAATACCCAAAACTAATAAATTTGTATTTTTAGAAAATGTGTATTTAATGTAGCAGCTTTAGTGTTGCATAATAAACTGATATGTACAATAAGAACTAATTTGTATGTTTTCATAACATACAAATTAGTGGGAATTGAAATGAATCCATCTTTATTGCACTTCATTTTATTGACCACTAGATGTCTCACTGGAGCACCGTGTCTCTAAAGCTTCTAATAAACATTTTTTTTTTTGCATCGGAGCTTCAATAAAACTTCAACCAACCATAACTAAAAGCTTCTTTGACTGGTTGGAGAAAGGGAGCTGTCAGTGTGGAAACTGTGGAAAGTTCTGACTCTAAAAATGTTGAATTTAGTAGCTTTTTGTAGGACTATTAAATTCATGTTATATTATTGCCTGTAACTTTAAAATAAGAGGATGACCATCAGTTTTGAAACAGTCTGTCTCGTGTGTTGTAGTTAAACCTCCAGATGTCTGTTTTAATTTTTCATCAAACACTTCCTCTTTAGTGGAGGTCTCTTCCTCTTTTTACGACTTCTAACCTCAGAATGCAACAGTAAACATTGTTGAATTTACATTTCCGTTATTTTTTGGTCAAAAGACAAGTTGTTCTGTCTTCAGCTTTCATTGTTGTGTCACTTCTGACCTCCTTAACACTGTCTTGGTCTAAATTAATTAGATCAAACATCTTAATTAGATAAATCCGACATATGATCTAAGTAGTTGAGTAATTTATTCTCCTTGAAGATCCTGGTCAGAACTGGAATCGGTCCATTGCTGTTTCCACTGCTAACACAAAACTGTGCAACTACACACAAGGAAAAACTCATCATGTTTACAGATGATTCTGCTGTTATGGTTCTTATTCATGGGAATAATCAGTTTGATTTCCTGTTGTAGGTTTAAGACACGCTAAGCTAGAAAGCGCTAACTTCCTGTGTTATTAACTCAGCGCCTGTTTCAAATGCTTCCTGTTTACTGATCAAAATGTTTTAGATTAAATAAGAATAATACTCTGATTTCTCAGAAATACGTTTTTATTGTTTGTGACATGTTTGGTTAGTGTTTGGATTATGTTTCATCTATAACACAAATTCTGTGTTTTTAAATCAACATAAACACAGAAGAAGAAAAGAACGGTGCTGCATCTAATAGTCAACGCTTATTTATTCACTTCCTGTTAGACGTCCTGTTCAGTTATCAAAAAATCAACCCCTTGGAGTTGTGATAAGACATTTGAGGTCTTAGATTGTCACGTATAATATGATCAGTGAAAAGCATTTCAACAGGATGTTGATTAGGGAGAGTCTCTGCTCAGCAGCAGAAACATTTTTTTTGATCACAATTGGCACCGAAATAAAAGCAGAATACAAGATTTAAAAATCTTCCTTCTCTGTTTTCATTAGTAACTTGATTTTCAGTTTACAGGAAATTCAAGGATGCAAAAGCAGTCGACAGGCCAAGATTAATGAAATTAAATAAGAAACTGACGGTGTGATCAGAATTTTGATCCTCTAGTTTTGCGTGTATTTAAGCCAAACTTAGAAAAGAAGAACTGTGTAGCATCTGATATTTTTCTACTCAAACAGTCTTTACATCTTTATTCAGTTCCTCTTTTTCTTAAAGAAACATCAAACACACCACAGTCAAAGATGTTGATTTGCACTGCTGGATACAGCCTGCTACAATTTATTATTTTTACAGCATCATTAAGTGATGCTGTAAAATCCTACTTAGATCATATGTAGGATTTATTCCCTGCTTTTCCATTTCTTACCAAAATACTTTTAGCATTTTATAATCTAAACAGTTTAAATCCTAATAGCTTAAAATTTTAATGATTAATATTGAAAATTTATCATGTGCATATATATTTAAATAAACCTGCTCCTCTATTTTATCTAACTAAAATTCTCTTTTATTTTTCTGCCTAAAAATAAAACGATAAAACCATTCAGTCGGCATAAGGAAGTGGTGAGTGTCAGGAAGTAGCTGCTGCATCTCTGTTGTCAGACTCAGATCTGTGGCTGAGAGCAACAGAAGCAGAATGACTGAACTCGGATGGATTAAAACGTTTTTATTTCTGGTTCTGAAGCTCCAGGCTACAGGTAAGAGAATAAGATATATCTGATCAGCTCTGAAGCTGAAACCTTAAACATTCGTTCTGGTTTGTTGAGTTAATGACTGAAATGCTTCCAGATCCTGATGCACATGGCTTTATGTAAAACTACTGGATCTGTTCTATCTTTGCAGCAGTCACTGTAAACACTGCGTCTGTTTTAAAGAGAGCTGGAGATGACGTCGTGTTGTCCTGTCAGAATGTGGTGGAAGGTCAACAGAACTGTAACGGTACAACGTGGCTCTTGGGAGGGTCCAAAAGCACAGAGCTCTTAGCTCTGGTTGCGTTTGGACAGATTGAGGAAACCAGAACCAGAACCAGAACCAGTATAACTCCAAACTGTTCTCTAATTATAAAGAACATCACAGCTGAGGATGATGGACAGTATGAATGTCAACAGTATAAATCTGAAGGCTCAAAATATCTGCCTCATCGATCTGTGATTGATCTGTCTGTTATTACCAGTGAGCATTTTTATACGATATTTCAATCTTTTTTCTGAAACTTCTTCACCATAGATAACAACAGTAGAAATGACAATTCTGTGAATATTTTTCCTACAGTGACTAAACACGTGGAGAACCAAACGGTCACATTAAGCTGCTGGGTTATGAAATATGGCTCCTGTAAACACAAAGTGAAGTGGCTTTTTAGTCATCAAGAAATGGAAAAGTGTAAAGTGAAGCCGTCTGAGAAGGATAAAAAGTGCTCTGCTACTGTGATCTGTCTGGAGTCTAACTCTGATAACTCATCATCGATGGATCAGTTATTTCAGTGTGAAGTGACGGGTGCTTCTAAAAATGTTCAGCTGTTTTCCTTCAGTCAGCATTCATCAGGTGAGAAAACTCTAGAAAAAAGTAATTCAGTTGAATTTTATTAATAAAAAATTCACTCTTATGATGTGTGTTTTCACAATGACCAAATAACCTATAGGTTCTGGTTCTATGGTTGTTTTATCTTCTAACAAAAATAAGACAACAGACAGAAAACATAACATTATTTGAGTTTAATTACTTTCATTTGCTTTTAGGTGCAACAGCAGCGACACAAAAACCAACAACAACTGAAAACGGAAACACAATGAAGACCAGAACAGGAAGTGAGCATCTCATTAAACCGTGGAGAAAACGTTTTCATGCTTCATGCTGTAGATCTTTATCTAGAATGATTTCTTCTATTTGTGGTTTTATTTTTTTAATACTTTCAAATACCTTCAAAGTGTAGTTACTAAACAAATGCTTTTGAGTTATTTTCATATTCAAGATATTAGAGGAAAGCTCCAAAATAAACAAATTGATAATACTTGAAAAAAAAGACAGTTTATGAATAATAGTAATCTGAATGTAAAGTGTTTAAACAACAATATTAATTATATTTATTTTGGTCATCAGTTGATCCCTAATTCCCCAAAATTTCTAAAATTTATGCTTTTATAAACTAATTTAAAACTAAATCGTTTGTAAGGATGTTTAATCTGTTTCCCATTTCTGAAATTAACTTTAAAAATGAAAAGAGGCTCTAAAAGCATTTCCACATAAGCTTTTATTTATGCTTCCTTCTTCTTGTCAGGTACTCCATACATTGGTGTCGGTGTGGCGCTGGTCGTCATGGTGATAATCGCCACGGTTGTCATCAGATGGAGAGCTAAACGTGAGAACTCTGTTTGGACTTATATAAACAACTTTTTTCATCCTATCCATAAAATCTGCTGACTTTTTAAGTTTCTTTCTTAGGAAATGAAACACGACGGGATGAAAACGCTGTGAGTGAAAATAAGAAAATATTTCCTCTGTGAGAAATAAAGATTTTATGAAATCTGAACTCAATAAGAAGCTGAGTCTCATGTTTATGCATGTAGGAGAAGCTTTTATACAATTTATAAATCAATATAAAACAAATCTACTTTAGGATGAGATGTAATTGTCTATAAATAAAACTCATTATGTTTATAGATCCAAGTTAAAGTACCAAAAAATCCCATAAAGAGCCTTTTTAAGTGAATATTTAGAAACTCCAAGACTCAGACTCGCCTACATGAAGAAATGTGAGAAATATTTACTATACTGCAGTTATAAATGATTGATGCGTCTCTGTTGTTTTCTTCGTGTTCAGGTTGATGCAGACGATGACGTTTCTTATGCCGCCATCAGACATCCCAAAACCAGCAGCGGCGAAGTTTTGGTAAGACAGTTGCTTTTTGTTTTCGCATTAATCGGTGAAAAACATTCTCAGAGAAACAGAGAGTGTTTATCTTGCCTTTATGAATTTGGCTGATAGGTAAATTAAGAAGATGAAGAAATACAGCTAGTATGAATAATAAGTTATAAAGTTAATATGTAGATTGTGTTCTCTGGGTTTGGCATCGTTTTGTGCTCTAAATGTAACTTGAGGTTTTGTTCATGAGGGATGGAAGTATACAGCAGCAAATAGTCAATAAACAGGAGCTTCCTTTAATGCAGGCATTTAAGGTTTAAGGAAGGAAAAAGGTGAATTAAAGTAAAGTCCTTCTTTTACTGGTCTTAACTCTCAACCATGAAGCCTAGAAGCTAGAAATCATGACTGAAAAAAATACAATTCTGGATAAACGTGGATGAAATTAGCTTCTCTCACAGACAAAACTGTCATACTGTAACCATGGAAACAGCAGTAAAAATATCAGGAGAGTAAACATCCATCCATCCATCCATTTTCTGTTCACCCTTGTCCCTAATGGGGTCGGGAGGGTTGCTGGTGCCCATCTCCAGCTACGTTCCGGGCGAGAGGCGGGGTTCACCCTGGACAGGTCGCCAGTCTGTCGCAGGGCAACACAGAGACATACAGGACAAACAACCAGGCACACACACACTCACACCTAGGGAGAATTTAGAGAAACCAATTGACCTGACAGTCATGTTTTTGGACTGTGGGAGGAAGCCGGAGTACCCGGAGAGAACCCACGCATGCACAGGGAGAACATGCAAACTCCATGCAGAAAGACCCCGGCCGGGAATCGAACCCAGGACCTTCTTGCTGCAAGGCAACAGTGCTACCAACTGCGCCACTGTGCAGCCCAATTAGATAATATCTATTGGTAAAATCTGGTCGGCTAGTTTTAACCATTTTGAGAAACATCTTGTTTTAGTTTGTTTCATTTTTTGTTATATGACTAATAATGTGAGTAAACTGAGAGTAAACAGTCACTTCAAAAAGTATATTCAAACATCTGTTGAGCTGTTCCTTTATCTTGATAACGCTGAAATATTGTGTTTTTTCCAGGTTCATGGTGATCTGGACTCAGTGACCTACAGCACAGTGAGAAGTCATTCATCATCTGCTGCAGCCTCCAATGACCCCAACAGCCTCTACTCTCTTATAAACTATAACTAGAATCGGACCAAATCACGGTGAAATATTCAATGTTTTATTGCTGGTTTGGATCAAAAACCAAACACTGAAAATAAGCATAAAACTTCACAGCTGTAAAACATTTGGCAGCTCCAGAACCTGATCATTGTTATTGGGTAAACAATGTATTGGCCTACTTCACTGTGCCATGATCCTAAAGACTGAAACATTTTAAAACATAGCACTGCTTAATAACAACATAGCGTCCACCAGAGGGCAGCAGATATGTTAGGGTAAGATCTCGTACAGCTTTCTCTTCTCTGAGGCAGTTAAAGCATGTTAACGGGAAGGAACAAAAATGACAAAATGGCCACCTATCTTTGGCCATTTTCTGGCCAAACAGAAAATGACTGAACATATTTGAACACAGAAGATATCTATGTTCAGAGCACAGAGAACATCTCTGCTGTGGCCTGGAAACGTCAGAGGATCCTCCAGAAAGAGCTGGAACTTTTCAGAGACAAACGACTTATTGACCTGAAAACCTTTTCCTCACTCTGATGCTATCAAACATCCAAAGAGAATCCTAAATCTAACTCAATAAATCCTGTTGGTTCACCTCGGGGAATCAAAACTGCATTCTGGATTAGATGGAGTGGAGATTTGTAAACCGCTTTCAGGATGATATTTTTTTTTTCAGCCTGGTATGACTATAATTCTATAAACTACAGCAATTAATGGATATTTGTCTGCATATGTGCTACAGCTGCAGCTTTAAAATAACTTCTGTTGATGGGGTTGTCAATGACACCTAACAATGAACAAACCACACCTGATTTGGTCTTTGTGGTTAAAACCTCCAGAGCTCTGCTGATGCTGATGCTCACCATGTTCTCATCAAACACTTCCTGTTCAACACAAAATAACTCTGCCCACTGCTGTTCTTCGTGCTGTAAGGTTTATGCGATTCACATGTAACTTTCAATTTGATGTGGAGAACTAGCACATGCCTCCACTGTGCACACACACACACACACATGTACACTAGAAACACACTTCAACCCCACACACATTCACACAGACATGTTTAAGTATACACAATCTGAGGTTGTAGTTGTCAATACAGGTTAGCTTTTCATGATGCAACCTGACCACTTTGAACAGAGAGTCAATCATACAATTAGAATTATCTTTTTGCAAAGAATGTCCTGCTGCATGCAGGCCATCTGCTTCTTCATACGGTATGTCTGGAATGTCGATGTAGGACGAGCATTAAACACAAAAATTGAGTTGTGTGCTTCTTTAAGCCTTCTCTTGTGTTTTCTAGGTGACTTTTTCAGTTAGGAATCTATATATTTCTATAGAATGTAGTACATACAGCTGTCTGTCTGCAGATGTGTCTCTTCCTTCTACAGCTTTAAAATACTTCTGGTTGATGGGAGTGTCAATAATATGACACGGAGCAAACCACATGATCTTTTAGAGCCTTCGACTGTTTTGCTCACACAAATGACTCAAAGTCGTCTGGAGATAAATGTTCAGAACACAAATGTAGGTCCTTCAGAAGTTGTGTTTGGCTCCGACTCGCTCCCACTTCTCTCTTCTTTTGTGTATGTGTGGGAGGTGGGTTTTTTTTTCTTTATACAACCTGCAGATATTACCTGATATCACACCAGTCAAACACAATATGACAAACAACGACCAAAGTAAAGTTAGCCTTCCTGTGTTTACTCTGTAGATTCCAGCACAGAATGGACCAAGACGTGTCATCAACCCATCGGTGAAAAAAGGGCAACATCCATGGGTGGAAAATATAACAAAAGATGTAAATTTTTTAAAGTGATTGAGTTTTGGCATACCACAAACAACTTTTTTTTTACTTAACAGGAAAATTACGACATATTTAAGCCAACATGTTCAACTAATCTAGGATTCCTTTAAAAGGATAAAGAATAAACTGTTATTGGTTTGCGTGACTGTGTGTACGCATACCTTTTATGATTATGAGACATTTTTGTTCAAGCTGCATCTTTAAAATGATGTTCAAAATACCAGGCATACAAAATAAAATTCACATTTAAACTGTTTCCTGTTGCAGTTTTAAAATACATTTGTTGGTGAGTCTAAATGACACCTCACACGGTGCTAACCACGTTTCACACTGACCATCATAGGTTAACACCCCCAGAGCTCTGCTGAAGTTCAACATATTCTCATCACTAAGATTAAGTAGAAGCTCCATCTGTGTTCAGGAGGCAGTCAGTCAGTTCTGACTTGAGAGCAACAGAAGCACAATGGCTCAACTCCCCTGGATTCAAGGCTTTTTATTCATCATCCTGCAGCTCACAGGTAGGAAGACACTAAACATTTCTATAGAGCTACAGATCATAGATCTGCTTTATTCACTGTGTTCAGATTTAATGTTTATTTACATAATCTCATGCTGACAAGTGTCAGACGTTCACTGAACACCCATTAAAACTACACTGCCTGGCCAAAAAAAAAAGTCGCCACCAAAAAATGGTCACACTCTCTAATATTTTGTTGGACCGCCTTTAGCTTTGATTACAGCCTGCATTCGCTGTGGCATTGTTTCAATAAGCTTCTGCAGTGTCACAAGATTTATTTCCATCCAGTGTTGCATTAATCTTTCACCAAGATCTTGTATTGATGATGGGAGAGTCTGACCACTGTGCAAAGCCTTCTGCAGCACATCCCAAAGATTCTCAATGGGGTTAAGGTCTGGACTCTGTGGTGGCCAATCCATGTGTGAAAAAGATGTCTCATGCTCCCTGAACCACTCTTTCACAATGTGAGCCCGATGAATCCTGGCATTGTCATCTTGGAATATGCCCGTTCCATTTGGGAAGACAAAATCCATTGATGGAATAACCTGGTCATTCAGTATATTCAGGTAGTCAGCTGACCTCGTTCTTTGGGCACACAATGTTGCTGAACCTAGACCTGACCAACTGCAGCAACCCCAGATCATAGCACTGCCCCCACAGGCTTGTACAGTAGGCACTAGGCATGATGGGTGCATCACTTCACCTGCCTCTCTTCTTACCCTGATGCGCCCATCATTCTGGAACAGGGTAAATCTGGATTCATCAGACCACATGACCCTCTTCCATTCCTCCAGAGTCCAATCTTTATGCTCCCTAGCAAACTGAAGCCTTTTTTCTGGTTAGTATTAAGGGAGAATAATTTATAAATTAACTTTGGAAAATAGTTTGGCTCTCTCTTCCTCTGGATCCCAGGTACTCTCAGCGGGCGACGTGCAGCCACAAGGAAAAACAACAACAATGCGTGTTAACGTCACAGAATTACAGAGTTTAATCCCATACAAAGCAACGTATGCATCAACAACAAAACTGCAGAGGAACAGAGATATGCATTCTTTACCTGAGACAGACAAAGACAAACAAAAAAAACAAAACAAAGACAGACAAAGACGCGTCTTTGGAGAGAGCTGATGCAAAAAGCAAAATAGTGGCAGCTTTCTGAATTATTACTCCTGTACACGAACTCTTATACTGAAGGTGTGTCTTTCCTTTTTAATATATTCAATTAAGGCGTACCTCTGGTTGACCAACTGGAAGCTACCTTGGACACTCAAAAAAACTTAGAAACTCCCCCTAATTTACGCCAAAGATCAAAGGCCATTTGGTCTCTGGTTCAACAAAAGAGCCAACAGCTGCGTCCTGGCCTCCTGGATTCTACGGTCATTTGGGCAAAGAAAAACATGAGATAAGATTTCACAGATACCTGTGGAATCCGGAGTCTCTCCCGTTATCTATCCTCCAGGCTCAAGTGATATTGCCCTGCAGTAGATGCTAATTTTATGGCCTCCTGTGCTCTGACAACACAGCAGGAGCTCCATTTAGAGATCCCCTTTTGATCTGCATTTGGTTTCTGTAGTTTTGAATACTTGCCCATCAATAGTTTAGTTTTAAATCCTTAACACAAACCTGTTCAAAATTAAGAATTTTGTTCAAAATAAGAATGTTCAATATACCTTTTAAACTTGCCGTAAGATTAACTGTATTAAGCACTAAAAATAATCATTTTTCCTCAACATTAGCCTTACTGATTAGAGGTTTTCTTACGGCTACACAGCTGTTCAATCCCAACCCCTTGAGTTTCCTTCGCATTGTGCGTGTGGAAATGCTTTTGCGTTCACAATTAAACATACTCCTGAGTTCTGCTGTTGTTTTTCTTCGATTTGATTTGACCAAACGTTTAAGTAATCACTGATCACGATCATTCAGGATTTTTTCCGACCACATTTCTTCCTGGAAGACGATGGTTCCCCACCATCCGTCCAGTTTTTAATGATGCGTTGGACAGTTCTTAACCCAATTCTAGTAGTTTCTGCAATCTCCTTAGATGTTTTCTCTGCTTGATGCATGCCAATGATTTGACCCTTCTTAAACAGACGAACGTCTTTTCCACGACCACAGGATGTGTCTTTTGCCATGGTTGTTTATAAAATGAGGAGTTACTCATTGCATCAGCTGGGGTTAAATAACTTGTTGCCAGCTGAAAGATAATCGCCTATGCAGTACTTATCCAATAGGAGGCTTGTACCTATTTGCTTAGTTAAATCCAGGTGGCGACTTTTTTTTGGCCAGGCAGTGTATATTTTTAATTGCAGCATATTTCAATGCACTGAAGTCATTGTTTTTTTATATAAATTATAAATCCGTTTAAACATTTCAGCTGATCAAATCATCCCATGGAAATTAAACACTATTTCTGCAGCGGTTTCCATGCTCAGAGAGCCAAATGAAAAATAATAAAGCAGTTTAAATGTGTGACTTCATTATTCCTTCTCTGATGTGCTTACAATTTTGATCTTTATAAAAGAATAACAAAATGAAAAATGTTTAGGAATTGAGAGTCTGTCGGATTATTGAATATGACTTCACGTTGTGCACAAGTTGAAACGTTTATGTTTTTCATTCAGTTCTCTTTTAATCTATTTAGTAATTCATTTTTTCCTTGTGTTATTTGTCTCGTTTTAAAATAGTTTGGCTCAGTTTTTGCTGAGCCAGACAGATTTATTTGGTTATTTGATTCTCTTTAGTGTAATTTATTGTGTTATTGTTGCTTGTTAAATTCATTTTCTAGAGATTTTCTTTTCTGTTTTAAATCATTTATTAGTGACTTGATAACAACTTAAGGTAACAATGTTTCCTCACTGCATTATGAAACTGCAATGAGGGAAAATACATCATTACCTGTTTAAAAATCTATGCTGTCCTGTGATAATAACTTTTTCTGTTTGCACATTTAAATAAAAAAACAGCATCACTACTGTCACCTATTGTCAGTTTAAATGTACTACATCCTTGCTTGATTTATTAACATCAGTTTATTTTTAAGGTGTATTTTCTATCATTTTGAAGTTGTTTTTTAATTGACTTGAATGGATTTTTTTTTCTGTATTTTCTACGTTGCTGTAAAACTGCTCAAAGTTTTGTTTCTGTTTCAAAAATATTCATATTGAACACAAGGGGGCGCTGCCCACTTTGGTTACCTTCTGCAAGATTTTTTTATCATTGATGTTGCAATTCAACTGTGGTGTATATTAACATAAAAATATTAGTAAAATATCAATTTTGTTAATAGGTAATTCAGATAATGAATTATTATAATACCAAACTGCAGCTGGTCCATAGGACAGTAGGGGTCAGAGTGATTCCACCAATGACAAAGAGATCGACGGAGAAACAGATACGGTCGTCACTAAATCATACATGCATCATCTTATTTCCACGTAATATTTTATGATTGACTCTTGTGAACCTCTAAGGAGCCCAATAGCACTGAATTGTAATTTGACTCCACTGCGCCCCCTAGTTTAATCCATCTGTATCTCCTCACTACATCGGCCGATCTGCACCAGATTTTTTGTGCGTCGTCGGGAAGTGCTGCCGAACGCATCGATGCGTATCACCTGGCAGACGGGAGCGGGAACTAACCCCCGACGTGGCCAATAGGCCGGAGAGGCGCTGAGCTGCGAGGGCCAACCGACGCCGCTTGCGGCTTTAATTGGGGCAGGAACCTATTACTATTGTCGGAGAAAGTGTTTCTTTCTTCTTCTTTATTTTTCTTCCGTAACCGTTAATGCGGCTCGTACCGCTGGGTGCACACCTACAAATGAGGTATCAAAACGTGCAGAAAATTCACGCCATTCCAGCTATTACTTTTGGTGGGATTTGGGCTTAACGTGGCGACATAATTCGCAAAAAACTACGAAAAAAACCCCATTATAAGTCAATGGGAAAAATCCTAGAAATACCCTATTTTTGAGGATTTTCTGTGTCGTCACAATTTCACCTAGAAATGCCATTCAAATTTCATTTTGTAGATACGTCTGTGATCTCTTCGAAAGTGAAGACGGCTCGTCGATACCAGTTACGGTTTGTCCACAATTTGCCTCTAAGCGACCCAAAGTTTCTCATTTTTCCTAAAGTTAGAGTGCGTCTCTCGCTGATTAGAGTGAGAGATCAAGACAACTTTTTCAACCCAAATCATTTTTGAAATCGCCATCACGCCCACAAATATCGCACGATTAGTATCAAAATCGGTCCTGACATTGATACGCCTGTCTGCTCCGGTAAAATGTTTTCGAAATTTATCTAGACCGTACGGTTTTCTGTCACGGTGCTTCAGAGCAAAGTCATGCGACAGGATTTTCTGAGGCTGTCTGAGGCTCTCTCCCATGTATTTGAATAGAATTTCAGATCTGGGCACAACATTTCTTTCTCTCATCACTGTAAATGCTCTGAGTGAGGTACAGATATGAATCTCGGGACTATCGCAGAAGACACATTGCCCTCTCATACGCTCGAAACGCTTTTCGAATATGTATTACGGTTCCCGAACACGAAGGATTTGTTTCCAATGCTTTTTTTCAGTAAAACGTGTAGGCTCAAACACACAATGGTGTGTTTGAGCATGTATGACTCACAGCTCACACCTGCTGAGACCATTATTTACCATAGCAACGGAACTCAAGAGGCTATTGGCTGGTGGTCAGGACTACAAATACGCATCGCTGTAGTTCTATCTATCCTCAGTTGAAACAGATCAGGACTGAACTGGCCTTTAGAACTAATTGCTGCTTTGGGCTGTATATAACTGATTTAACTCAGTAACTGTTACACATGGGATTAGTTTGGAACTTTAAAATTAAGCATATTGAAAATTTCAAAATAAAAGCCCTGAATATTTTTACATGACGTAATTGCTCTTTTTGGCTTTATTTTACTTTTCCATCCAAAGCACTGTTACACATGGGATTAGTTCGGAACTTTAAAATGGAGCATAATAATAATTTCAAAATAAAAGCCTTGAATATTTTTACATCAGCTAATTGCTGTTTTTGGCTTTATGTGACTTTTTCATCCAAAGCACTGTTACACGTGGTATTAGTTTGGCCCTCTGAAATGAAGCATACTGAAAATTTCAAAATAAAAGCCTTGCATATTTTTACATCATGTAATTGCTTTTTTTGGCCGTATATGACTTTTTCATACAAAGCACTGTTACACATGGGATTAGTTTGGAACTTTAAAATGGAGCATAATAATAATTTCAAAATAAAAGCCTTGAATATTTTTACATCATGTAATTGCTCTTTTTGGCTTTATTTGACTTTTTCATCAATTTCAAAATAAAAGCCTTGAATATTTTTACATGACGTAATGAAGCATACTGAAAATTTCAAAATAAAAGCCTTGCATATTTTTACATGACGTAATTGCTCTTTTTGGCTTTATTTGACTTTTTCATCCAAAGCACTCTTACACGTGGTATTAGTTCAGAACTTTAAAATAAAGCATACTGCAAATTTCAAAATAAAAGCCTTTAATATTTTTACATCAGCTACTTGTGTTTTGAGCATTATATAACTATTTTAACCCAAGGACTATTACACATGGGATTAGTTTGGCCCTTTGAAATGAAGTTTAACAAAACTTCCAAAAATAAAAGCCTTGAATATTTTTACATCATGTAATTGCTCTTTTTGGCTTTATTTGACTTTTTCATCAATTTCAAAATAAAAGCCTTGAATATTTTTACATGACGTAATTGCTCTTTTTGGCTTTATTTGACTTTTTCATCCAAAGCACTCTTACACGTGGTATTAGTTCGGAACTTTAAAATGAAGCATACTGAAAATTTCAAAATAAAAGCCTTGAATATTTTTACATCAGCTACTTGTGTTTTGAGCATTATATAACTATTTTCACCCAAGGACTATTACGCATGGGATTAGTTTGTCCCTTTGAAATGAAGTTTAACAAAACTTCCAAAATAAAAGCCTTGACAACATTTTAAATCGTACCGAATGGTGCACGTCCGCCTCGCTTAACGTTCTTGCGGTTCTCCGCGTGCCACTGATTACGTCGCGGCGTTCTTTAGCGTCGACGCCAATTTGTAGCGACGACGCCGTGCCCAAACCCCACGGGCGCGCCTCGGCAGGCCCCGGCTAAATTTCTTCCGAAATTTTCTAGTTACATTTGTAATCTTTTGGGATAAAATGTCAATTCCTGTTTTGTACCTATGTAAATGGAAATACGTGTATGTAAAAAATCCATTCTATATAAATGTTGTGCTAATAAATCAGAATTTGTAGTTATGGATAAATGTTTCTATCTTTTAAACAAAAATGTCTGAAATTTTCATGTTTGTGTCATGAGTTGGTGGTGTTGAGGTGGTGAGGCAGACGCAGCAGACCCAGGTAAGATGAATGATTAATTTTAATAAAGACAACACAGTCCAATCAACGGGCAGCATGGCCAAGCAGAAGCCAGGGCTTGACGCCGGTAGCAACCGTTAACACGAATGGACAACACGAATGACATCACGCACATTAGACAAGGACCTGACAAAGAGCAGACACACAGGTGACACTAAATACACTGGGGGTAATCAGGGAACAAGAAACACCTGGGAAACTAGTCAAGGGGAGAACAGGACAACACGGAGACACAGAGACACTGAAAACTCGAAATTAACACACAGAAAACACAGAACACGACAGTACCCCCTCCTCAAGGGTGGATACCAGATGCCCAAAAAACAAACAAACAAAAAAAACACAACAAGGGTAGTGGGAGGGGCGCTGGACGGGGGGCCAGAGTCCAAAACAACAACAATAAACTACCCAACAGAGAGGGCGAAGGCACAGGAAGGGCCAAGAGTCCAAAAACAAACAAAAAACTACCCACAGGGTGGGCGGAGGCAAAGGAGGCGGGAACCAAGGAGGTGGTCCGGCGGCCGTCAGTGGCACTGGAGGCGGGAACCACGGAAGCGGTCCAGCGGCCGACCCCGGCGCTGGAGGTGGGAACCACGGAGGTGGTCCGGTGGCCGTCCGCGGTGCTGGAGGCGACGACGAGGAGTCCCAGGGGCCGCCCAGAGGCGGCGACGGCGACGACGGGTCCGGGGGCCGCCCAGAGGCGGCAAGGAGCGCAGAGGGTCGGGAGGAACGCAGAGAGTCGGGGTCTCGGGAGGAAAGCAGAGAGTCGGGGTCTCGGGAGGAACGCTGAGAGTCGGGGTCTCGGGAGGAACGCTGAGAGTCTCGGTCTCGGGAGGACCGCTGAGAGTCTCGGTCTCGGGAGGAACGCTGAGAGTCTCGGTCTCGGGAGGAACGCTGAGAGTCTCGGTCTCGGGAGGAACGCTGAGAGTCTCGGTCTCGGGAGGAACGCTGAGAGGCGGAAGTGGTCCGGAGCTGACCCTTGGAGCTGGCAGCGGAGGAAGTCCAGAGAGGAGCCTCGGAGCCGGCAGCGGAGGTGAGCCGGAGCGAAGCCTCTGGGCCTGGAGCGGAGGTGAGCCGCAGCGAAGCCTCTGGGCCGGGAGCAGAGGTGAGCCACAGTGAACCCTTGGGACCAGTGGCGGAGGAATGCCGGAGCGAAGCCTAGGAGCCGGCAGCGGAGATGGCGGTTCCAGAAGCGACGAGGGGCCGGGTCCGCCGGCGGCTCACGTGGCTGTCTTCGGGCAGCCAGCGGAGGTGGTGGCTCCGGAAAACGACGAGGGGCCGGCTCCACCGGTGGCTCACGTCGCTGTCTTCCCGGGCGAAGTAACGGCAGGGACCAAATTCGGGGGGCTCTGGAGTGGTGACTGGTGGGGTATGACATTGGTTCCTCCATAGATCATAGTCCGAATCCAGCCCCATTTCCTCCAGCAGCAGCGGAGATGGCAGGATCTCTACATCCCTGTAGAGATCCCTCTGAGCCAACTCCAACTGCTGGTGGAACCATACCTCCTGGTACGCCTGAGCCATGAAGCTGCTTCCTCACGTCGTTCTGGTCGGGTCCTTCTGTCATGAGTTGGTGGTGTTGAGGTGGTGAGGCAGACGCAGCAGACCCAGGTAAGATGAATGATTGATCTTAATAAAGACAACACAGTCCAATCAACGGGCATCACGGCCGAGCAGAAGCCAGGGCTCGACGCCGGTACCAACCGTTAACACGAATGGACAACACGAATGACAGCACGCACATTAGATGAGGACCCGACAAAGAACAGACACACAAGTGACACTAAATACACTGGGGGCAATCAGGGAACAAGAAACACCTGGGAACTAATCAAGGGGAGAACAGGACAACACGGAGACACAGAGACACTGAAAACTCGAAATTAACACACAGAAAACACAGAACAAGACAGTTTGTGCATCTAATGTTAATTTAAATTTAAATAAGAGCTAAAATAGAAAATAATAAAATAATTACACCAGTTCCACATTTAATCTTAATCTCTGTTTACAAATCAAAAAGTTGTTAGTAAAACTTTGCATTGAGATAATTAACTTACATGAATTTTAAAGCTCCAGGTCCAAAACATTGACCAATCTCAGCTGATTGGTCAATGTCATGTCAATCACAAATTCAACTATCCAATCAGAGAACAGAAGGGTTTGGCTGTCAGACCTGGTTCTACTGAGTTTCAGGTAAAATATGATTCTGTAAATGTGTTGCTCTGTAGCTGCAGGTTTAAAATAAACTGAGTTGATTAGTGAATAAAATGTTCCCATCAACGTTCTAATAACGTGTATTTATGTGGTTATTGTGGGTTAAAACCTCAGAGCTCTGCTGCTGCTGCTGTTCACTTCCTCATCATCTAACAGAAAAACATGTCAGAGATCAAACTGGAAATCAGCATATCTTAAAAAGTAAAAGAAAATGGTAAATGTGATGGATCCATAAAACTGGACTTTTCATCACTGACTCCAATCAGATCTCCTGGATTCTTCAGCTTAAATATCAGAGTCTCTAATAGACCCTAACAAAAGAGAAAATGCATCTATTTACAACATTAATGTAATCTGAAAATATTCACATCTTGATTTTTCTTTCTTTTTTTAGTCATCTTGCATTGTGTGTCATGTCATAAACCAGTGGGGCCCAAAGTGGGTCCTGGAGGCCCGGCATCCTGCATGTTTTAGTTTTCTCCCTGGTTTAACTCACCTGGATCAAATGATGGCTCATTAGAAGCTATAAGAAGAACATTAACATGCTGAAAAGGTTGTTATTACCAGCAGAGAGAGAACTAAAACATGCAGGATGCCGGGCCTCCAGGACCCACTTTGGGCACCATGTGATAAACAGACATGTATGAGTACATAGTTTTATTCAGTTCTTTCTTAAATGCAGCTTCTTTAACCATATTTCAGTTTACAGGAAACAAAATGGTTTCCATGTGCTCATCAGTGTTTTAACCATCTCATTTTTAACAGTTAAAACCTTCAGAGCTCTTTAGCCACATTCTCTCAGAAAACTTCCTCTTTTCTTCTCAGAAATAAACCGTCCAGTGGTACCATGAACCAATAAAGGGTCTGAGGTCAGCTACACATCTTAACTTCATCAGTGAGGTGAGAAACTGACCGGGGCGTTCACACATATCTAAATGTAATTTTCACACATTCGTCATCTTTCTCTGGTTAACACCTCACTGTCAGAAAACATACTGATCTCACACTTTGCGCTTTAAAGGACACAGGGCAAATGATGCTGTTCACTCTGAACATTTATTAATCAATATTTTCCCTTTAAACAAATGATGAGTTCTTCCAACAGTTTCCCAGTGGGATCCCCTCTGAGTTCGACTCCCGTTGTGTCCTTGGATTAGACTCTTCACCGCCTCGCCTGCTGCTGGTCAGAAATGAGCTGGATTGAAATGTTTTATTATTGAACAGTTACAGGTAAGGATGAAGTTATAGTTCTTCCTTTGATTGTGTTTGATAATCTTTAAACTGATTTTAGCAATTTCGATTACTTAAATCTCCTCAAAATGGCAATCATTTATGTCAATGTCAATCATAATTTAAGACATCCAATCAGAGATCAGATGGGTTTGGCTGTCATTTTTGTGTTTTACTGAGCTGCAGCTCAAATGAGGATTCAAAGTTTCTGATTTTATCCTAACTGAAAATGTCTTTTCTGACAACTGTACTTTTTTAGTTTATTGCCTTAAATGATTAATTTGTATGCAGGTTTTTCCATATCCTTAAAGATAATCACCATTTTACCAGTTAGGTGTCCAGGAAGTGTAATGCCCATAAACAGTAAAATATGACTCTGTAAATGTGTTGCTCTGTAGCTGCAGGTTTAAAATAAACTGAGTTGATGGTTTAATAAAATGTTCCCATCAACGTTCTAACCACGTGTATTTATGTGGTTATTGTGGGTTCAAAACTCAGAGCTCTGCTGCTACTGCTTTTCACTACAACAAACACTTCCTCATCATTTCACAGAAAAACTATTCAGAGATCAAACTGGAAACCCATTTTCTGTACGCCCTCGTCCCTTAGAGCGATCAGGAGGGGTGTTGGTGCCTCTCCAGCTACGTTCTAGGTGAGAGGCAGGGTTCACCTGGACAGGTCGCCAGTCTGTCGCAGGGCAACACAGAGACATACAGGACAAACAACCATGCACACACACACTCACACCTAGGGAAAATTTAGAGAGACCAATTGACCTAACAGTAATGTTTTTGGACTGTGGGAGGAAGCCGGAGAACCCGGAGAGAACCCGCCATGCACAGGGAGAACATGCAAACTCCATGCAGACAGACCCCGGGCCGGGAATCGAACCCAGGACCTTCTTGCTGCAAGGCAACAGTGCTACCAACTGCGCCACTGTGCAGCCCCCAAACTGGAAACCAGCATATCTATTTTAAAAGTAAAATAATATGCTAACTATGATGGACCAGATGATTTGACCAAATAAAGCGATGAGCCTCCATCAGTCAGAATGAGGAAGTGGTGAGAATCAGGAAGTAGAATCTTTATCCGTGTTCAGGAGGCAGTCAGTCAGTCCTGACTGTGAGAGCAACAGACACACAATGGCTCAACTCCCCTGGATTCAAGGCTTTTTCTTCATCATCCTGCAGCTCACAGGT
Organism: Xiphophorus maculatus; assembly: GCF_002775205.1. Lineage (NCBI taxonomy): Eukaryota > Metazoa > Chordata > Actinopteri > Cyprinodontiformes > Poeciliidae > Xiphophorus > Xiphophorus maculatus. Next base: position 3,113,234 of record NC_036457.1, read on the forward strand.
AGGAAGACACTAAACATTTCTATAGAGCTACAGATCATAGATCTGCTTTATTCACTGTGTTCAGATTTAAGGTTTATTTACATAATCTCATGCTGACAAGTTTCAGACGTTCACTGAACACCCATTAAAACTATATTTTTAAATGCAGCATCTTTCAATGCACTGAAGTCATTGTATTTTTATATAAATTATAAATCCGTTTAAACATTTCAGCTGATCAAATCATCCCATGGAATTTAAATACTATTTCTGCAGCGGTTTCCATGCTCAGAGAGCCAAATTAAAAATAATAAAATGGTTTAAATGTGTGACTTCATTCTTCCTTCTCTGATGTGCTAACAGACCCACAGCTGGTCTCTCTGCCTGCAGCAGGTTCAGTCAGTTATTAACATCATCTGTCAGATATGAATATTGAGTGGCTTGTTATTAGTGGAGACATTAGATAATATCCATCCATCCATTTTCTAACACCTTGTCCCTTAGAGGGGTCAGGAGGTGCTGGTGCCTCTCCAGCTACATTCCGGGCGAGAGGCGGGGTCACCCTGGACAGGTCGCCAGTCTGTCGCAGGGCAACACAGAGACATACAGGACAAACAACCATGCACACACACTCTCACACCTAGGGAGAATTTAGATAGACCAATTGACCTAACAGTCCCGTTTTTGGACTGTGGGAGGAAGCCGGAGTACCCAGAGAGAACCCACGCATGCACAGGGAGAACATGCAAACTCCATGCAGAAAGACCCCGGGCCGGGAATCGAACCCAGGACCTTCTTGCTGTTAGTAGCTACCAACTGCGCCACTGTGCAGCCCAATTAGATAATATCTATTGGTAAAATCTGGTCGGCTAGTTTTAACCATTTTGAGAAACATCTTGTTTTAGTTTGTTTCATTTTTTGTTATATGACTCTAATAACTCTGATGTTCTCATCAGAGTTTTAACCACTTTTTTAACAGTTAAAACCTTCTTAGCTCTTTAGCCACAGTCTAAGAAAACTTCCTCTTTAGTTCACAGAAACAAACTTTTCAGTGGAACCTTGAGGAAGTAAAAACTCTGAGATCAGCAACACATCTTAACCTTGTCACATATCTGAACTGTAACTTTCACACATTCATCATCTTCCTCTTTTTAGCACCTCATCTTCAGAAACCTTAATGATCTCACCTGCTGCTTTTGTCTCTTAACATTTACTGGTCTATTATTTTCCTGTTAAAAAGGAGGGGCAACTTTATTTTTCTTTAATCCTTTAACCTTCTGACCTTTCTCTATAATCAGTTCAGTTTTAAAGTCTATAAATGATTTTGCTTTGGCCTCTGACTGCATTTGTACCACATCTAAACCAGATTAAGTTTTAAAGAAGTCCATAAATATCAGTCAATATGAGGAAGTGACATCATGTGGGTCAGTAATAAGAGTCTCCATCTCTACCAGAGATAAATACTGAGAAAAAGAGACTATTGATGGCTAAATTCAGATGGATTAAAATGTTTTTCTTATTGATTCTAAATGTTACAGGTATGAATACAGCTATAGTAAATCTACTGATTGTGTTGGATCATCTTTAAACTGATTTAATGAAAATGTTCAAATCTGTTTAAATGATCTCAAGATGAAAATGAATCATTTATGTTGATTATTGTGACACAAAGCTGCATATTCCTGATTTACTTTCTCTCATCTCCTCAGCAGCAGCAGCTGAACAAAGATCTCACTTTGTTGTCAGAGATGGAGATGAAGTC